>NC_081226.1:1367257-1594757 GCF_902713425.1 Acipenser ruthenus | reverse complement strand
GCTCAATTACTTAACTAGACCCGTACTTGAACTGATTTGCTTAATTAGACCTTTTTACTTGTTTTCAGATCCTAAACAGTTGCAGATTTCAAGTTAGCCATAACATTTTATAAGTAACTTGAACTGCAACTGTTTAAGAGCTGAAAACAGTTAAATGTCTAATTAAGCAAATTAGTTAAATTAAGGGTCTAGTTAACTTGAGAGCTCAGTTGGAATGAAAACCAGAAAACCTATAGGGTCTAGTTTCAGCAGCCCTGCACTAATGTGATGAATCTGGTATTGTTCGTACCTTTCGTCTTTGCTTGGTGATGTATTAAGATCTACGTAGACCTAACAATTTGTCTACCTGTGTTTTTTTTTTTTTTTGGAACACGAATTGAATGATTGATTAATCCAGCCACATGGTATATAGGAGAAGAGAAATCATTTGTCTGGTTGAGGGAGTTGAGTGAACACTGTATTTGTTTTATGTGTATATTGATCAGTAAAGGTGAATGCCCAGCCGGACATTAGTGTTTTGTTTGAACTGTTTATTTTGGCCCTTGTGCTGTTGTTTGTTTATTTGTTTGTTTGTTTGTTTGTTTGTTTAATAAACAGCTTTCTCCTGCCGGTAACAAGCATTGCCAGTGACGCTTTCCTATGGTATATGTTGGTTACAACCGCTTTTTTATAACTCCTTCTAGCTGCTTGCTGTAAGAAAACAAGCAGTGTTGAGAGATTTTATGATTTTGCCTGCTAAAGCACTTTCCTTTTGAGTCACCAGAAATTGACCCTTTAATGTATTTTAATACAAGTTAGAGCTTGCAAACATGCTTCTTTTTGATCTAAATGATAGTCTAGATGACTTAATTAGAACCATAATTGGTAATAATTGGTCCAATTAAGTAATTTAGAACACAGTTGGAACAAAACCCTAGAGCAGGGGTGCACAATTCCGGTCCTGGAGGGCCAGTGTCCCTCCTGGCTTTTGTTCCAACCTTGCCCTAAATTACTTAATTGGACCAATTATTACCAATTATTGGTCTAATTAAGTCGTTTAGAACACAGTTGGAACAAAAGCCAGGATGGATCTGGCCCTCCAGGACCGGAATTGTGCACCCCTGCCCTAGAGGGACACTGGCCCTCCAGGACCAGGATGGGAGACCCCTGCTCTATGGGATTTGACTTTGAGTTAAAAAAAACAGACAAAAAATGCCTGCACCCCTTTTTCCCACTGTAGTGTTTTACACTATGTATCGATGGATCATTTAATGAATGGATCCCGGGGCCTCTGATTATGTTTCTCACTGTATGCCACTGTGGTGTAGCCCTCAGGTCAGGGCAGGTCTGTGCCCTTGAAACAGCAGACCACGACTAAGGAACTGTGGCTCAGCGCTTCTTTGCACACTGCTATTATTAATAGACACATAAAACAAAAAACACGCCCAAGCTACAGCAATCTCGATGCCAGGCAGAAAGCACAACCGACTGCTCGAAGCCCTTCTTCTCTCTCAACTAACAAACATTTCTTGATCCTTTTTATAGTGGCATGGGTCTACTTGATCATCAGTTAATCAATTCATCAATTCAGACACATTCTTCACATGCATGTGGCATGGATGATCTTAATCCCGAATCTCTTGTCTTTTATTTACAAAACCGCTATCTACATTTGCAGGGCCTCTGCCCTGTCACAGCCACATACAATAGAGCAATATCTTTTCTGATCTCATTCACAAACTGTTTCTTCATTTTCAGTGCTCACTCAAACACATTTCAATTGAAGTTGGGCAACTTAAATGCAAACTATATTGATACGCTCACTTATTTTGTACATTTCATAAAACATATTCCTATTATTTCCTATTATATTATTTTATAGAAGAGGTTTAAAAATGTTGATAGAAATAACTCATTGAATTGGTTTTGTGAACAGCAGGTATCGCAGCTCGTGCTGTGCCTTTTATTTCATTTTAGATGATTTATTTATTTATTTATTTATTTGTTTGCAGACCACCTGATCGTCATCTGCTGTGATCACAACAATGTTATGGTTTCAAAAACTACTGCTGCAGTGTGCTTTTCTAGAAGGTAGGGGCTTGTTTGTTTCAATACATTCAAAATGTTCAAGCCAATTGGTCAATAGATGTAGTTTTATTGCTATCTTAGGGGCGGGGGGTGGGGGTGGAACAGAAGTATGGACTTCTGTTTTCTCGATCCTAGAATAAATCATGAGATAATGTAATGGTAATTTCGAGATCCTGCGATAAATTATCTCGTGATCTCCACATAACAGAGATTTTTTTCTTTTCCCAATGGCCTCCATGACAGGACTAGACGGCATGGTAAACATTCTGACTGGTAAATAACTTAATTTGCCAGATCGTGTTAACCCCCAACTAATTCTCTCTGCATATTATCATTGCATTGAGTAAAATGCAACACACAGAGAGAGAGACTCGGGAGCAATATTGCAAATAATTTTTCTATTATGTAATTGTCATCTTTTTTCAATGAAAATCTTTGGTATTGTACACATTGTTTTTGTTCTTGATGTTTTCCAACTAATTTGCCTTATATTTTTTTCTTTCAGTGATATGTTTCTCCTTTGTATACAATACTCGAAACTGGGCAAAAATACCAACACATGTATCAGCACTGAAAGGGTCCTGTGTCGTTATACCGTGTTTATTTAACTTTTCTCGTTTTGACGAATATGCTAAAGACGTGCTTGGCATGTGGCAATATGAGAATTTTGGAAAATACATAAATCACCCTAACCCTTTGGAAGTAGTGAGCAATTTTAAGGGACGTACAGACCTGATTGGAGATTTGCAAAAGCATAATTGCACTCTGAAGATTGATGCAGTGAAAGTCGACGACACTGGTCCATTTTGTTTTAGATTCGAAGTTCCAGAGATTGATCGGGCATCATATATAAATCATATGGTATTGATCCACGTTAAAGGTGAGAGCTTAGTCATTTAAAAATCCTTCCCTAAATTAAAGTTGTTGTGAAAAATGTGGCTTGCTTTACCATCTTTATTTTTAATCGTGCATTTCTTTTTTTTTGGTTGTTATTAAATTTAGTGCTAAAATTGAGGAACAACAAAGTGGCTATAAGCATAACTAATTATGTGGAGGTCTTGTGATGTGGAACATTATACATATACACAAGATAAGAACAATTCAACTGCACTGTCAATAATACAGTAGCACAGAGTCAAAGCATTTTGGTAACTGACTTTCATATAATGTTGGTGTAATGCGACAGCCATCAGTTATTTACTCATACAAATTAAACTGGGGGATCATTCCATGCATATCTGCTAAGCGAATTTAAAAATGGAAAATATTTCTACCTTTATTTTAGAATTGTGTAGTTTTACATATCATTTAAACAAATCTGTTTCCTGGTTTAGATTCTCCAGATGTACCCTCAATAAATCGCTTGTCAGATGTCAAAGCCGGGATTGATTTAGCTGTGACTTGCTCGGTTCCTCACACTTGCCCATCAAACCCGCCTGCTATTACCTGGAGCCGCACCAATGCCACTTTGACAGTTCACCACAAAGCAACAGGGAATGCAATGTGGGAAGTGTCTTCAGTCCTCAAATTCATACCATTAGCGAGTGACCACATGAATCGCCTGACATGCACTGCCCAATACTGGGGAGGACAGCAAGCAAATATCTCTGTCTTGTTAAATGTCAAATGTGAGTTTTTTTTTAAAAACGTATATCTTACTATACTTCAAGTCTACCGGAAGTACAACATTTTTATGTTAGATTCCATCACGTTTTTCAATCTGTCAGTTTTATTGCTAAGTATATGAAAAACTACAAAGCGGTATGTAATTCAATATCTTAACATTATGCAGCAGTTTTCACTGGACTTTATGAAGCAACATTAGTTCATTCTATAGGGTGATGCAAAACATTTGGCCAATTAACACATACTGTGTTAGCATGTGTCTGACCTACTTGATTTTACTGTCGATCACCCTATGAAAGTCAACACTGAGTACAAAGAGTCTGGAGTAAAGGAAGGAGCCTCGATTGACCTGCGGTGTGCCAGTGATAGCTACCCTCCTGCCAGTCACTATCACTGGTACAATGTAATTGATGATCAAACACTGAGACTGCCGCAAACCAGACTGCAGAATGTGACCAGAGGTAGCAGAGCCCTTTTCTACTCTTCACAGAACAGTGAGGGATTGAGCAACTCTACTACAGTGAGGCTCAATGTGAAGTGTAAGTGCTGTATTGAGACTAGTGTACATCTACGGACAAACGTTGTGCATCACCCTATAGAATGAACTAATGTTGCTTCATGAAGTCAATCAAAACCTGCTGAACAATGTTACGCTAACATATTGAATTACATACCGCTTTGTCATTTTTCATATATTTAATGACAAATATCGAAACATGTGACATTTCGAAATCTAACATGAAATACTACTGTACTACTGTTATGTCTTCCGGTAGACTTTTGCAATATTATTTTGTAGCTTTTTTTTTTGATTACATGGTGTTAAAGAAAAGATCTAAATTATGTTCATGTAAGTTTTTTTTTTTAATTCTAGGTGATGCAAAGCTTTTGGTTATAGCTATAGTCTGCGTGAACACAGAGATGCTATAGTCTATAGGGAGGTGTGGGGTTTTGAATCAGTGAGTACTGGAGCAGTCTGGTAGCCTTACAGTTTGAAGACATACATTTAAAAACTTAATTAATAAGAATACAATACCAAAACAAACCTTGCAAAACCAAGCGTGTTCTTTTTTTTTAACTAAACATTTAGCATAATTTATGGAACAATTTACACACCCAGTTCACCAGTTGTACCGATTCTTGTATTACAGACAAGCCAGCGATTCTGTCGGAATCAGCCTGCACCGTTGACATCACAGGACAGGTGACTTGTCAGTGCATCGTGGATTCCAACCCCCCACCTTTGATTGAGTGGCGTGTTTCTGACAGCATCCTGAATGAGTCTAACACCGGTCTGAAATCGTTTTCCGTTAATAACAGCAGAGGAGAGCAGAACACAGTCACAATAGGAGTTCTGCAGGGAGGGGTGGCCTTCACAGCAAACATCTTCTGCTCTGCCACCAACACCCTGGGGAAAGCCTCACTGTCATTCACACGTCCAATGAGTGGTATGGTGCTCTTCTAGGCTTCTTGCCATTTCATCTCATTGGATACGTTAGAGAAAGCTGTTGTTCCTGTGGTTTGAAATCTATAGAATACAGTCCAAACAAAATGATGCAAAATATTTGAAAACCAAATCGGTTGTTTGTAACAACAAAATAGTAGTATAAAAACCCTGTTGAAGCGCAGAATCATACCGATGTTTTACGGATTATATTTATATTGTATTGAGTGATTTTACTATGGGCTTCAATAAATCACTGTGGTGGAGAAAGGAACATCAATGAGATTAAGACCACCCCTGTTTAATTGATCTTGTTTGCAGATCTCTTCATATACATAACAATCTCTGTTGTGGCTGCTGTGTTGATTATAGCTATTGTGGCTGCAGTGAGACGACTGAGAATAAAGAGAAGCGAGTAAGTATGTGTTTATTTATAGAAAGAAAAAAAACACTTTTTGTGACTAATAAAGCTAGCAGATGCCACATCAGCACAAGTTTGGAAACCACCTAATAAGGCCTCCCTTACTGGCTGCCCAAACTGCAAAATTATATTTGTAGATATGATGTATTACCTTATAAATAAAGCACGTCTTGGACAGAGGATCTAAATAAGATGCTGTTTTTTTAGAATTGTGCCGTATGTTCCATCTATACCCAGGAAATACTGGAATTACAAATCCTCAATCGTGATTGGTTGATTTCTAATACGCGCTTGATCATACAATTCTAATCTATTCTTGACATTTTTTTAACCTTGCATACAGGAGGAAACAACAAGCCCCGGAAATTGCTTTCAGAAATAATTATGGAAATACTCAGGTATGCTAATAATATAACGTCTTGTGTTCTATGTTTGCTGTAAGCCTGTTATGGTCCAAAACTTTAATAGGCCAGATTGCAATGACATCTACAGTGCATATCTGCATTTCTTACATTTTCTTTTCTGACATTTCCCACATATACCCAGGGTGATATCGCTAATGATATTTATCAAAATGCTCAGGTATGTAATTATATATTCATCTCATTTTCTAATCACAAAAAATGTCTGTAACTGCATTTTTACTTATTTTGTTTTTTGTATTACATTTCCCAACATACAGCTGGAAACAAAATCTGGAACCCCAGATGGTTTCACTAATGATGTTTATGCAAATGTTCAGGTATGTAATTAATATATAATATCGGTAACACTTTAAATTATTTCTCTAATTACTTAGTTACAATGTACTTATAATGTAAATCTTTTTGCATGATATAAACCTAACCCTAAACCTAAACCCAACCACCATAACTCTTTTCTGATACAATTGTATACGTGCATGTATTGTAACTCTGAATAATAACATTGTATTTATGTGTAAGTACACATGTATTCACTAAGTAACTACTATGTAAATACACAGTAATGAGACTCTTAATAGTGTCACCATAATAACATCTTTTTTTCCAATTACCCAAAACATTTTTAAAAACTGATTTTTATTTTAAAAGATGCTATCTTCTCCGCTCATTTATTTGTAACCACATATTCCTGATAGTTTTGATATTAGTGTTGACACATCATAGGTAAATAAACTAGGAAAATACTTTTTCTCAACTTTTTCTCTGGAACGTTCGCCAGGAGAAGGACGTTTTCTTCTAAACACTGCAGCGTATCCAGTTCATGCTCCCTCTTGCAACAATACTGGAGCTCTGATCAAAATGAGTTCTGTAAAGTAGGAACAGAAAGCCAGAATTGTTGCTGGAGGGAGCGAGATATGGATACACAGCATTCCTTAGAAGAGATGTTTTGTTTTGTTTTTCTCTTGGCGAATGCTCCAGAGTAAACATTGAGAAATGTGTTGCCCAGCTGATTTTAGGTGTGGGATTTAAACATTTTAAAAGATAATACAGTATTCTTAAAACTATAACGCAGTGATACAGACATCAAAAGACACAGGAAGGTAACGTAATGCGTTTCTTGTAAACTTTGCTGGGTGTTCAGTAACACATTATTGTCACATCGCTGTTGTCTTATCCACCTAAAACACACAGGCATTTAAAGTAGTTGAAGACATTTACGAGAATGTAGACGCCAACATTGGACCATACAAGGACTACAGAACGAATCGCCACAAATAGAATCCGCGTAGCTGGAACAACAGTGTGAAAACAAACAGAATATCGACTAACCAGAAGAGGATTCGATTCATATTCTTTTGAGTTGATGTTTTCTATCATAGTGAATATTTCTGCTATTGTAAGGTGATAATCTAATTACTATTGCAGCTGCAACCATAAGTATTATCTGATTTGGTGTCCACCAATTTGAACTATTTAGTTGTGACAGCTTTTAACTCAAACCTTTACAGGGCCTAGCAAAACCTTTAAACAGCTGTAGCATTCTGTCATGTGATTTCCAGTGTTGTTGTATTATTTTCTATTTGATTGTGCTGGCCAGCATTAACTGTCCTTTGTATCTGTGACTGATTTGAAAAAAAGCTTATGGTGTGATTTTTTACTAATACTTATACTAATATATCTGTACATAATAATGTTAAACCCTGTAATGTATAATATAAAGGGGTGGCTAAGCTATTGTATGTGATACAGAAATGAGCATTACTGGGTTAATGCATTACTGGGTTAATGTAATGTAATGTATAATGTATTACTGTTTTAATAAATGGGGGGAAGAGTGATTAAGCACCTTTTGTTGGAAATTGCTGTATGTCTTAACGGTAAGCAATCTAGCAATACTTAACTCAGTGGTACATCACTTGCATTAATAATACATCTTCTATTTTGAACTTTATAAACAGTGTTTGGATTCTGTTTAGGGTGACCAGACGTCCTGGTTTGACCAGTGTCCCGACATTTTCCTTAAAAAAGTCCTGATTTGCAATAACAACAGATGGCACACCTTACGTTATTTACTTAAACAATCACCAATCATAGAAAAAAAACATGGTTCCAGAATATTTTTTTTTCGTGTCTGTTACTAAACTAAATTAAAAGCACGGAAAATGTGAGAAATTAAGGATATAAAATAGGAATGCATATGGTTACAAAACAGTTTAACTTGGCTATGAATTGGAAAGGGAACATGCAATATTTGATGGAAGGTAACAAATCAAGCAGAAGAGACAATGAAGAAAACTGTTGAGGGGAAAAGAAAAAAAAACATGTTTTCTTTCACAACTTTTTTTTATATATTGTCCACTGAAGCCCCTTCCTTTCACACATTTGTGTGTGTGTGACGTTTTAACAGACATGCATGCATTCTCTAATAGGGGCTAATCATATCAACCCACCACATCCTCTGTAGCTACTGAAGAAATCAATCAGCAAACACAAGAAAATATTGCAAATGGTTTTATTGAGATACAGTAATTAACACAAACCCCAGCATGCTGAGGCAGCCAAAACTGTGGTGCCGTTTTAACAAAGCAAAAGACCCTATTAGAAGGACTTGAGAATCTGAGAGAGGAAAGGGTTCGAATGGTCAAACTTGAATGGGGAGTTGGGGACAATCCTGGGAGTTAAACTAAATCTACATAAAATCCACAAACCAAGTTTTGAATATCAGGCCCAAAATTGATTTTAGCTTGTTTAATAGATAAACAATTATACTATTTTTTTTACAATTTGCCTTTGCCCAATATGTTTACTTGTGAGAATATTTAACATTTCATTACTCCTTTTAATCAATCATTTGTAAAACTAAGAAATAGTCCAGCATTTATATCTACACTGGTGAGAGCAGATAGACCCCTATTTTTTCATTTAAATGTATTTTAAGATCACCGTTTAATCAGTAGCTGAAAAGTATGTACGTGCTGGTGGGTACGGGGATGACCAGAACAGAAAGGTTTAGCCTAAGCTATAAAAGTATGCTACCGAGATGCATGCATCTTGCTGGTTGGTTATTTATGAAGTAAAGCCCAACACTTCAATATAAAGAATGTTGCTTTTCCATTAGTAGCGCTGGCATCTTTTGCAGCTGTAGGTTTTCCAGACTGAAACAGAATTTAAAAAATGTATATTAGATACTATCTGTAACAATACAAACACCCGATACACACACCAGTGACAGTGAAAAAACTGCCAGCTTCTCTATGCCAGTATCACTCCACTATTGGGGCTGGTGTATAATCCAATAAATGCAGAACGTGAACATTGATTTGGTCTTTACAAAAACTAAAACAAGTATACTTTTAAAACTATTTTTAATGTCCCAGTTCCAAGCTTTGGAAATCTAGTCATTGTAAACTGTTTCTTTTTAATCATATACCTGGACTGTTTTAGCCTTAACCATATCAGCCCGACTTGTGGAGAATATGAATGAACAGCATATTTTAATTGAAAAAAAGGTCCTAGTTTTTCACTCTGGAAATCTGATAAGCCTACTTCAATTTGTTTAGATGCTAGACGAAGTATATTAAAAAGCAGAAATAAGGGTGCATACTTACTATTTGAACAGTAGGGGTCGTGCTGGTAGTAGTAATAGTGGGCTCCTGCAAAGACCAATTGCATACTGTAGATTAGTCTGGGAAGTCAATTCACTTAAGAGTCTAAAAGATCAATGGCTTTGCTCTCTGGTGTCAGTACACAAGGAGTGGACACGTGCATCACCTTGCAATCTACAGCCCACCCTAAACCCGCCGTGTTCCACACTCCAGATACTGAAATACTTGTATTCACTAGGATTCACTAAAAAAAATATTAAAGGTAAATTATATATAGTAAAGTTAGAGAGAATTAAAAATAATTTAAACTAACAATTTGAAAAAAAGGTACATCCTGGAACTGCGTGTGAGAAGAATTCACTTTTTTTAAAATTTATAATTATAAATTGATAATAAATATATATTTGGCCACTTTTCTGAATTTTTGTCTTTAATTCACTGCAAGATCATTGTGTAGTTCATGTTTCTCTTTTCCTTCGGGACTAAAATGGGCCACATTGTTGTAATCTTTAATCAACTCCTATTTTTTGAACGCTGTAAAACACCCATTAAAACCAAACAACTATAAAGTTATAGATTTCAAGTCCTCTTAAGCACTCTCAATGTGTTTTTTTTGTAACTCATTTTTGTTCTCCTTTAAAAAAATAGGAGTCAAAGAATGGAGGAAAAGCTTTGAAAATATGGCCCATGGGGGGGAAAGATTCACTGTGTGTAATAGAAGACTATTTACTCACCACATCTGTACATGCCTGTTAAAAAAAAAAGAATCAAACTGTAAAGGTGCTCATACATGTCATACATGTTAGAATATATCTTTAAATAGAAAGTCATTCAAGTTAATCATTTGAGCACATTTATAAATATCCCAGACTAGGAGAAAGAAAATGTTTTGCCGCAATTATGCCATATCATTTCTATTCTGTTGAAACCCAAAAAGGATACAGTACCATTTTATACCATCAGAAAGGCAAATAACTCTAAATAAATACTCAATACTATTTAGAAATGTCACGGCATAAAACAGTCAATATGCAATGCATTTAGAAAAACAAGAATTCAGTAGCACAGCAACATACAATTAACATGGGAAAACATTTGAACCAATGCGTGTGCATTTAAGCAAGGACAACTATAAGTGTTATATTAGCAAGTTAGCAACATTACACATTATAAATATGTGTAAACAGTTAATCCACAATAAGTTATTCACAACTAAGCAAAAACAAGCAATGCTGGTTTGTCACCTTCCCAATTAATAAAGTGCAATAGTGCATATCTTTGACTTCAATACAGAGAATCAGATAAACACAGAACCATATAAAGGCACTAAGAAAGAGCATCACATTCAATTAGTAGCAGCATTTAACAAGTAGTAAGTAGGCTGTAAAGACACATATAATCAAGCAGCCACCCAAAGAGAGCAAAAAAAGCCCCCACTGTGAATATTCTGCAAAAAGTTTGCGACTCAGTATTAATCCCACGTTGTTCAAGCATAAACAAAATACAGTCACCGCTTCTCCACTCATTAATGACCAAAACTATAGCTCTGAATGAAATATATGTAATCCAAAGAAAAGAAAAATAAAGTCCAGCCGTTAAGCAAGTTCTCAAAAAATATTATACAGTTTCATTCTTTCAACCCCGTTCGAAGTCTTCTGCGAGATAGTTGCAGTTAACGCAGGAAGCAAATCCAGCCCACATCAGCACTAACAATCAGTTAAATATTCTTGAATCTTCCAGTTTTCCTAATATATTTTGCAATACATCTAATAAAACAATTATTGGAAATATTGCAATCCCTTAATTCTTTCCACACATCTTCTCTCACCTTCCTACATCTAACACATTCAACCATCAGATGCTCCACTGTCTCCTTTACACTGCATTCCATGCATAACCCATTCTCACACGCTCCAATTCTATATAGGCATTCCTTTAATGTTGAATGCCCTATAAGAAGCCTTGGTAACACTTTATATTAAGGTGCAGCTTATTAATGTGTTATAAATATATAATATATACTTAATAACTATGTTATGGAGAGTTAATAAAGCATTATAGAGGGTTTATAACCATGCAATAGCCATAGACTGAATTACATTTAAACATCCCAAAGTAAAATAGGTGGCTAAAAACTGTCCCCTTTATAAAAACATAATTCCCTATTGCATGATTATAAACCATCTATAATGTTTTATTAACATAGTTATTAAACATATATTATATATCAATACGTTTGTACACTAATGTGCCTAAACACTGTGCTGTGTGCAAAAATGCACGTAATACAAGAAGATTTCATAGTATAAAGATGATTTAAATGATCATCAAGTATGGAACACCATCAAACACAACAGGCACACTCAATCTGTTTATGGTGGATCAGGACATGTATACATGATCCTGTGCGACTCTGAGCCATATCTAATGAAGGTGTCTTTTGAAGTAAATAACATTGTTTTTAAAATTGTATTAATTCATAATTTATTTATTTGCCGTGCTATTTTTCGTCCGCATCTGTCAATATAGCGCAATCAGTCGTTTCCACAGCTGTTAAAATGATTGTTACAAACTTACAATTTAAATATAATTAATAACAGGGAGGAACAGTTTTATTATTATTATTATTATTATTATTATTATTATTATTATTATTATTATTATTATTATTATTATTATTATTATTATTAATATGGTCTAAATTATTATAAATATATATATAAATAAACAGGAAACCACTTACTTTTAGCACAAATGCTGTCATCTGTTCAAGAGAAATGGAAATAAATCATTAAACATCATAGAGGATATATTTAAAAGAAGAACATTTTCTAATGATTTGTAATGTTAAGAATATTTTTAAAAAATAAATACTTACAACAGAAAGCTGTGGGCGAAAATAAAGAAAAGAAACATATCTATTTTAGTGGTCTAACATTTTCACACGTGAGTGCTTATTGTTTGTATAGCACTGATTACTGAATGAAAATTGAAATTCTCACACCCAGGTTTTCATGCTGGTAGGTATATAAAGGACATGACACATCTTGAGGTGTTCCAATACATTTGCACACGACTGTTCAACTTATTTATCTTCCATTTGTACTTCAAAAGCTATGAACGCAGGATCGAGGGTGAATTGTGATACAGTATCTTTGTGGATTATTCTATTCACCAGAACTAACATGCAATATTAACGATTCATTCTTTTTGCTAAGAGATCCTCTAAGAAAACAAAAATGCTCATAAATATGGCATCATATAAATCCAGTGAACATCAAATTAAGGTTCACTTACTTTTTATACCCATTCCGTTGGTTGACAGAAACTCTTGCGGAGTCACCCCTGCGTTGGCGTTACAAAGGAAATAGAAATATTTAGCAAACAGCCTTCTTATGGAATTGATCTTCCAGGACCCCAGTTGAAACCTGACCCTTTGTACCATCAATGCACCCTGAAGCACCTTTGTATTCATTCATACATTTAATGCTCATGAAAGGTTAGGGGGAAATGTCCATCGCTACATTTAGACACATTGCCTTCTGGCTCCATAAAATGAATCCCAGTCCCTAGTTTGCCAAATTGTGCTGTTCTGTGGATAATGTATACTGAGATCACCATATTCATTTCACCATATTCATGTACTGAGACTGATTTAAAACCAGCTATATGCAGTCTAACAGGAAGTGCATTAATAAGGCAAACATTTGCTGTATTTATTTTTAAGTAATAAAAAATATATACTTATATTTACACTATAGTTTCAGAAATGGGGATGTTTATGGGGAACTACATGTTACACGGCAATGGGTACGTTTCACGTAAATTGTGAAAATTGTGATAACCATGAAAAAAATACAGCCTTAACAATAAGTTTGTGAATTAGCCAGGATGTGCTCTAGACTGATTTGCAATTACCTGCTGAGTAAACTTACTGAAAAGCCAATGTCATTAAATAAATAGGTTTTTGAATGTGTGGTTCAATGCAGTTGACTCTCTCTCATCTGAATCCTATTAATCCAAACTGACCTATTATCCAAATCCTAATCAAATACATGCTGACAGCAGCTGTAGAAACCAAACCATAGATTCAGAATCCTGTTTAAGAATTCAAGAACTCACTCGATTGTTTTTCTTTGTTTGTTTCGGCTTCAGATTCCGCAGAATTCTCTCCACCTACATGCAACACAGGGAGAGTTGCTGATCAGAATGACAAGTCACAGAGCCAACAGTAAAGAATACAAATTATAGAAAATGTGTGCACATATTATGTGTTTTAGTTAGCTCTAATCACAAACACAAAGCCAAACAGCCTGTTACTTTAAAATTATAATGAATGCTTTTTTCTTTAATTGTGGGGCTTATGAAATGAAAAGTAGATCATTGTTGGCTGTCGCAAATGCTTGACCATTTCCGCTCTAGGAGTGCCCCTAAATCCTGACAAGTACAGTGTAAATATACATATTTGGTATCACTTCAGAAATTCAGCTTTTTAATAGCAGCCCACGTATTTGAAATTTGACTCAACTGTGATTAGTAAGACAAAGCCAAATTCTGATCTAAGCATAAACAGCAACAGAGAATACAAAACACACATATTAAGAAAATGAACAGGGAAGGAATGAAATATTCCAGCAATGTAACTGATATAAAGTATCCCTTTAAAGCAAGCTAGCAATAAAAGCTGATGTAATCACATTAAACAGAGAGAACTGAAGCGCTAGTCTGAGCAGCTGCGATTGCTCAATATATTTGAACCCAGGCCTCAGCAGTGAATGGAATGTGAATTATCCATCCACACCAACTACCGCTGTGGCCAAAAGTTTTGCATTACCCTTTAAATGATGTCTCCATCCTATAATTCTAGGTGATGCAAAGCTTTTGGCCATAGCTGCAGCCCCACTCTCTTTAGTTGTTTCTCGCTCACCTACCCAGCGCCGACGAGTCCTGCTGGTACCTCCGGCCCTCGTTTGTCAGATCTGTCAAGACAAATCATTGTATTATTATTTGTTTATTTAGCAGACGCCTTTATCCAAGGCGACTTACAGAGACTAGGGTGTGTGAACTATGCATCAGCTGCAGAGTCACTTACAATTACGTCTCCCCCGAAAGACGGAGCACAAGGAGGTTAAGTGACTTGCTCAGGGTCACACAATGAGTCAGTGGCTGAGGTGGGATTTGAACAGGGGACCTCCTGGTTATAAGCCCTTTTCCTTAACCACTGGACCAAACAGGCTCCTGCACTGTATCCTTCAGTGTGTTGTCTGTAATATAACTAGCGTGCTTCTACAGTGCATAGAAAAATGAACACTATATTGTAACTGCGCATAATAACATTGTAATAATGTGTAAGGACACATGCATTTACTAGGTAACACTACTGACTATAAGCTTATTCACACACTTGGGGGATCCCTGGCTTAAGTTAATGCGATGTGACAATTACCATTTTTCTTATTTACCCCTTTTCATGAAGTCAGCTCCTAAACTGAAGTACAAAAAATAAATCATAATCTGTAACGAACCGCCTCATCCTTTTACAGTCCCTCCTAACGTGCCAGCGAAGAGAAGTCTTGTCAGAAAACACTCTGTACAGTACTGTTTACCATAAAAGCTTTAACAGGGCAGCCGAGCCAGAAATAGCCAGCACACTGCCTCTATCTGGTCTTGTTGGGAATTTGTAGCCAGGGTAGCCACAAGGGTTTAATGGAGACAGGTTTAAAATACAGACACACAAAAACTATGTCTCATCTTAGAGGAATATTTTCCGTCAGTGTACTAAGAAAAGACATAAGCGGTAAGTCTAACTCAGATGAATGTATAAGCACACACATAGGAAATCCTCTTTAATGAGCTTGTAAATTGCTTACCCAGTTCCCTCTTGCTGTTGCTGACTCCTTCATCCAGCTCTTCCGAGTCATCAAAGATGGACTTTGAATCTGGGGAGGCAAGGAGACAAGGTTCTGAAAGCCATTCCTGAAGAATCCCAGCCCAAAAGGCACATACACTACCAAGCCTTGGAATGCAGCACAGTCCTTGTTGTCTAAACCAGGGGTTCCCAAAATTATGACTTTTTTTTTTACCTGAGACCCACCTGTTCAGCTGCATTAGGCACTGAGGCCCACTATTAGCACTTCTTAAGAAAAATGACAAACTAAAAACATTTTTAACACTGTAAATAAACTTAATCTAAATTGTTCTTTCTTCATTGGTATTTTATTAAGCTGTATTTATTTATGTAATTTGATACATTACTGTACGTTTAGGCTTAACTTTTTCGGTTAACAAAATTAGAGTAAGTTAGCATAACAATATAGTTAAAAGAGAAAATTAAAATAACAAGTAGATGCCAAAAATTACAAACTAGCCTGTCCTCAAATGAGGACAATGGCACTTAAGAGGTGAATATGCTTTACCATACAAATGTGGGCTTTACCATGCTTTTACAATGTTATTTAAATGGGCTTTTCTTATATGTATAAACGACAAACATTATACCACAAAGTGTTAATGTAATACTCAGAAAGATTCTTGAATAAACAGTCAAATTTACCCTATAGCATCAATAGGTATAGCTGATGCCTCATCGTTTATAGACAAAAAAAAATGTTGGGCTACAGTATGTCCTACCAACTGTCTTAACCAATACTACCCTCCAAAACAGCTCCCAATACTTGTTGGAGGTAATAAGGTTGCTTTACAATACATCCAGCCCTATTTGATAGTGTATGTTATCGCTTGTCATTAGACACATTATTATCATATAAGTAGTGTTACCTGCTCCAGAAAGCAGCCATGCTGACAGAACACAGAAGAGAATGGCTCTTGCAGTGGAGGCGTTCATCTTCAAGAGGTGATTGACAAGTGCTGTTCCAAACTTCAGCTGTTTCTGTCCCTGTGTCCTGCTCTGTTTTATACCCTTTCCAAGGTAAATCCACTCCCACCCAACATAAAAGGTCAACGACTTTCCATTTTAAACCCTACTTCCTTTTCACTGAACAGTATTGTGTTGTGTGATTTCTGTTACCATCCATTTCTAATTTCCATTTTCCAACGCCAGCTTGGTGACCTTTGGAAACAAGGATGGAGCCAGCGATGGAGTGATGTTATCTCCAGATAGGGTCAGATAGTCTAGGCCGAACAGATAGTGAACTTTTGATTTAGTGAAGGTAATGCAAAAATTGAAGTCACGGTTGATTGGGTTTTAAATCGTTGCTGTTGTTCTTCCTAGGATGCCTTTGTAAACGAGCTACCTGTAGCTCATATGGCCTTCCTAAATAAAGAATTTAGAAAAATCTAAAAATCTGTTTAAAATACAAATGTACAGTAAGAGTCTTTGCCAGTGTGTTCATGTCTTCACAAGCATAACTTATTTTATTCAACACTGCATTTAATGTCACCCGTACTTTTTTGTTTGCCTCAGCAATAGAATTTTAATCAGCTTTTTTTTCTCCCATGCAAATGACGATAAAAAAAGACACTGAAATATTGGCTAAACAATCTCATTGACAATTGTATTAATCTATCAGATGAAGGCTTGTTTGGGTACACAAGAAACACAGTGTACTGTGCTGTAAAATCTCTTATTATCCAAACTTATTGGGACAAGTTCATAAAATTAATTTGTTCAGAAGTATGAACAAATAGTCCAGAAACCTCCATAAATGACCATGCCAAACCTGTATCTCTAAATTAAGAATGTACAGACACTGACTGAAAATACCAGATAGAGCTATGGCCCAAAGTTGCATCACCTAGAATTTTAGGATTGTGACACAAGAAAAAAAACTATATGAACATATTTGAGATATTTTATTTAACATTGTGTAATCAAAGAAACAGTCTACCGAAAGCCATAACAGTAGTACGGTATTTCATGTTAGATTTTGAAATGTCACATTGCTCAATTTTTGTCCATTTTTCGTGAAGTATATTGAAACGACAAAAAGCGTTATGTAATTTAATATGTTAGCTTAACATTATTCAGCAAGTTTCATTTGACTTCATGAAACAAAATGAGTTAATTCTATAGGGTGATGCAAAACTTTTGTCCATAGCTGTAGACAGCTGGTTTGTATATTTTCTCTATGGTGGAAGAGGACTGGGTTAAATAGCAATGGGATGATGAAGGTTTTACTGTACTCTGAATGGGCCCTCAGTTAAAACAACCAGGAAACAACAGGCAGGCCTGACTTCCTCACCTGAATGTCAGACGAACAGGAAACCTGATAAATTCACACATCATTGGCGTTACAGACATTCAGACAAACACAGAAACAGGAAACAGTGGTCAACAGATAAGCAAATGATCCGTTATAGGAGCTAAATTAAATGTATGTCTGCTTGACTCCCTTCACAGTGGGCCCCTGACAAAAATAAGTACGATAACATTTTAAAATGTGGTTTATGAGCAAGTTCAGAAACCATAGCATACAGTATAAATATTCAGAAAATGATTTTATTTCAAAACGAAACTATACAAGATAAAACAGACTTCAATACTATGTAAGAACATAAGAGAAGTGTGGGAGGCCATTCGGACCATCAAGGCTCATCCCTTGTTAGCACACAAACCCCCTCGTTTCCTTCTATTTTCTAGGCTGAAGAGATTTAATTATTTTAGCCTGTCCATAGCTCATGTCATTAAGTCCTGGGATCATCCTAGTTGCTCTTCTCTGTACTTTCTCAAGTGCATCGATGCCTTTGTGGTGAGGGGACCAAAGTTTTTTTTATTTTTTTGTTGTTAATTATATGACAATGGAAGCAGGGGCAGCAGTGTGGAGTAGTGGTTAGGGCTCTGGACTCTTGACCGGAGGGTTGTGGGTTCAATCCCCAGTGGGGGACACTGCTGTTGTACCCTTGAGCAAGGTACTTTACCTAGATTGCTCCAGTAAAAACTCAACTGTATAAATGGGTAATTGTATGTGAAATAATGTATAATGTGATATCTTGTAACAATTGTAAGTCGCCCTGGATAAGGGCGTCTGCTAAGAAATAAATAATAATAATAATAATAATAATAATTGATTTCCCACTTACTTCTATAGAGATATCAGTATATCCTTCAATATACCTAAGGTATGTCCAGGTTTCATCTTTGACCTAAATGCCATTCAGTCAGTATGTGACAACAATGCTATAAAAAAAATAAACAGTCAGAGATTTATGATTGAGACTTAATGTAAAGAAGAGACCAATGTTTGGTGCAGTTTTCTTTCAATCCGTTTGGGGGCAGCAATCAGCCATCACAACCATAAAATGAAATAGCATCTATGTATAAACAACAACAACAAAAAAGCATCTGCGGCATGTTTGTGTATTGAATATCAAAAACACAACAGGCTTTGAGATTTATAAATGACAAACAATGCATTACAGTCCTTGCATGTAGCTTATGCATGATGTTGCAGAGTGACCAGTTACAAGTCAGCGGACCAAACATGTGGCCAGCATTTCTACTGCTACTCTAGCACCCCCGTGAATCAAGGAAGGAGAAGACATTCCGAATTTCAGCACTATCCTCCAGTCACCACACTGATTTAGGATTTTCCATCTTTCTCTTGTAACATGACAGATAGATATCTGGAGCATATAAACACTCGGATTGAGACATAATTAAAGCAATATATACATACATAATTTTTGTATTTTATTTAACATCATGTAATCAAAGAAACTACAACATGATATCGCAAAAGCCTACCGGAAGCCATAATTGTAGTACACTATTTCAATGTCAAGTAATGTCAAAGTTTTTAATTTTTGCGAGTTTTTCATTAAGTACGAGATATGTAAAACTACAAAGCAGTATGTAATTCAATGTGTTAACGTAACATTATTCAGCAGATTCCATTCGACTTTATGAAGCAAAATTGGTTAATTCTATAGGGTGATGCACAACCTTTCGCCACAGCTCTACAATTTCTTAAAAAAATTATTTAAAATACCACAGGATTTGACAGGCACAGAGCTCTATGGTAAATCTGAAAGATATTTCAGTCAGGAAAACTCATTTTTTTTAGAGAAAAATATGTATTAAAGCTTAGACAACAAATACTACATTATGCATGTTTTCATTACATCTTTGGCCTTTGCATAATTTAGTTTGCTGATAGTGGAGAGGCTGACTGTTGGGAAGCCATAGGCATGGGGATAGCTGCCCTCTCCCTTAGACAAAGCCAGAAAACAGGTGGAGGCTGGGGAGGAGGAGGCAAACTCTGCGGGAACAATTGGATTGATGTGAGATATAAACCCCTTTCTAGCTGAACATTGGAGGTGTTGTTTATCGAAAGACAAATGAGATACTTGCCATTTGACTGACGAATGTTCTAGTAATGAGGGCGCCTAATATGCTTGATTTTAATCTAGCTGCCTGAGCCACTGTTTTACTTAATTACCAGCACCTAGTCAGATCAAATCTGAAGATAGTAAACCAGCAAAGAGATAAACCCTGCAGCACAGAGACCCTTTTAGGGGCAGGATGTTGAGTTGGTAAATTTTTCTTGCTTCTTTTAAAATGTATGTGTTAGTATTACCGCCTTCCTATCAACTTAAAAAAACATTTCTGTCTTTAAGTCTAACCTTATTACACACAAAGGGCTTTGATTCTCAAAGTACTCCAAAACGCCATTAGCACAATGTTATTGGACAGTAAAAACACATTCAGAAAAATGACCAAATCAGAAATAAACAGAGGAGGCTCCTTAGAGGAGGCAAAGAAGGCAAAGTGAAAAAATGTAATACTGTTCAATAAAACAAAACCCCCAAATATTGTCTAAAACTCAAGAACAAATTTGATTTTAACCAAATCCTTAGGGCTCTTGACCGGTCTTGGGTTCAATCCCAGGTGGGGGACACTGCTGCTGTACCCTTGAGCAAGGTACTTTACCTAGATTGCTCCAGTAAAAACCCAACTGTATAAATGGCTAATTGTGTGTAAAAAATAATGTAATTTTATGTAAAAATAATGTGATATCTTGTAACAATTGTAAGTTGCCCTGGATAAGGGCGTCTGCTAAATAATAATAATTCAACATTCCTGTATTGACAGCAGTACTGAATAACAGAGGAGGCAAGTCTCTGTTATAAACTCTTATCTGCTATTAACGACAGTACTAGCAGCAGCAGATCATGTGATCTGAGTGCAGGTTTTAATTGGAGGAGTCCAGAGAGTTTTTTTTTCATCAGAGGAGCCAAGCCTCCATCATAAACTCCTTTCTCTGTAACCACAGTACTAGCAATGACAGGAGACGTTGTCTGAGTTTTAATTGTAGGAGCAGATCATACCTTCCTGCCCCTTGCTGAAACACTGCTACCGTGTGCTCAATCATAAGTGAAATGTTGAGGAATGTAAATTGCAGAATTTGGTTTCGTATTCAATTTTCTGAAGGAGATTTTTAAAAGTGACCAGAAAAAAAAAAAAAATCCATCATAACGGTAGGACAAATTTAACAAATTGACAGAAAGAAGTTAAATACGAAGCCAGGATGTTGTTGACATGCGTGAATGACGGGAGTTTTCATCCTTATTTCTGCTGATTGGAAACACCTTTCAGCGTGTACCAGATAAACTACAGCGCACCCATATGCCTGTTGCACTGTGAAGTGGGATATATTTTCAAAGTTTCATATTACGGAAACTCTTTCACTTTCTTTTCGCCTGTACAGTATATCATTATTTTGTTGTGCTTCATTTTTTGTCTCCCTTTCTCCTGCCGTAACAACTTTGTTTAGAAAATATTTTATGCAAATGTTAGTGAAGTGTTCTTGAAATCGAAATGCTATATTCATGTTGTATACAGTTCATTTTTAAACACACGCTGGCAGTGTGTAACAGTTACGTATATTAGAATAAACTATGATGGGCTATTTGGCAATGCGCCCCGCCCCTGTGTGCATTTGTGCGTTATGTGTTGTATGTTGCGTGTGTTAATGTTGGTGTATAGAGATTGGTACACGGGATATAAACGGGTCTGTGTTTCACGTGTGATTTAAATTGTATAATTAGTATGTGAGCACAGGGTTGCACAGAATTAATTCACGTGCTGGGATTCAAGTGAATAATTAATTAGTAATTGAATCCCAGCACAACAGTATATATAGATGCACATTTCTTTCACTCGGGGTTGGGTGTTCAGGGCGAAGGAACGGGAGAGAGTGAGGAGATAAATTAATAGTGAACAATTGTTACGTGGTACGTGTTTGTTTAGTGTTCGTCCCTGTGTGTCAGTGTCTGTTTGTTTTGTTTATATATTTATTTTGGCGTAAGTGCCGTGTCCTGTTTTGTGTTTAAAACCTTTTTATTTTGCAATAAACCTTCTGAACGCTACCATTGCGTCTCAGTTTCACTCATCACCACCGTCTGTCTGTGTGTTTCTTCCTGGTCTGACGTGTCACTACCAGCCAGCCTTGTGACAGGCTACTGTTTTCTTTTCTCTGTTAGCTAGTGGAGAAAATGCATTTAACAGCCAAATTGGAGTAAACATGTTTAGACTGCACTTGTACATCTCTTGATCTACCTCGATACACAGAACTTCCCTGACCTGAGCACCATGTTACTGGATCCTCCGCTAATACACTATCCTTGCACTATTGCAATACTATTGTGTCATTGTAGATATAACCTCTTGTAATCCTAACTTGTTGCATCCTAGTTCATATTGTATTTTAGTAGTAGTATTTGCACTTACTGTAAACTATACTGTATTTAAATATTGCAATGTAACCCTGTAAGTCGCCTTGAATAATAATAATAATAATAATAATAATAATAATAATAATAATAATAATAATAATAATAATAATAATAATATGAAAAGACATTTAGTTTTGGAGCTTGTGAGTGTTCAAAGATGTTTCTTATTTGTTTCAGAATTGTATCTGCCAAAAGAAAACCATGGATACTACTCTAAAAATGTTAAAAATGTTAGAGGGCATAATGATTGTATTTATAAAGTTAAAATGTTAACACCTTATCTAATGTGACAAAAACTGTGTTCCGCTGATGTAGCGGTTTGACATGTGAAAGTCACACTCTAAATACCATGAACCCCTGTTTTTACAGAAACTAAGCTGTTATTTCTTTGTCTAACCACAGTTTAAAAATTCCTTGGTAATGCAAACTAAAAAATAAAACAAACAAACGTCTTGTTCTCACGCTCCATGAAACCAGTCTTTTCCTTGCCAAATGTTCCATTTACTTAGATTTGTATGATAAACCAATTTGGTGCTTGTATCTCTAAGAGGTCAAGCATGTTTTCAGCACACTGAGTTGTTGGACAAACAACAGCATTTACATCAAGTGTGTGTGTGTGTGTTCTATGTCAAAGAGCGTGAGTCAAAGACAAGCCTGCATTAAAACAAGTGCTCTGGCCAAAAAAAAAGGTCTTTACACTGCAATCAGTCATAGCCTGAGGCATGACCCTAATACCCCATTTACACCAGTCACTTTTAGACTGACTCTGATGCGGCTCAGCTCCAAACCCAGCCATTCTTAAAGTTGCCTGCTCCAGAGGGAGTCTCTGCGACGGCTTTGGCCTGTTTTTGTGCTCTACTGTGAATGCATTGGTCCCTGAGCCGGCTCACGCATAGGCCCCAGTGTCAGTGTCACTCAGCCATCTCCATGGGAACAGGACACATCAACACACCCAGCTGAAGCAACAGGCCTGACGAACGGAAGTGGTCAGGGCAGGAACATGCTACGGTGTTTTTTTTTTTTTTTAAATCTTCTATTTTGGGCAGTTTCTGTCATGCACATGATCGTTTATCTTGGTAACCTCTAATACAAGGAACGAAAGGTTTGCTTATCTGGTAATATGATATGAAAATGGGGAACCAACAAAATAAGATTATAAACAATGTATGAACAACAGCAAAAAGAAACAAAAGTGTATAGCAACTGCATTGCAAAAGCAAAGTAGCCCCATACAATTGGTGAGACAGATGTATAAAGACAGACAGGTATAGAAAGACAAACAAGACTATATCCACTATAACTAATTATAAACAATAGCAAAAACAAAACATTTTATAATAATAGTCCTAGTATTTCTAATCATATTCTATAATTGTTAATAGCATAATTAATAACATGTTTATAGATTATTTATAATCACTTATAACGAACCCAAAATAACACTGTTATATATATATATGGCATTTTCTTTGCCTCTTCCCCCGGTGTTAGGGAACCACACGCTGTTCAAAAACATCCCGCCTCAGTCTCTTTAACTTTGACATTTAGAGACGCCACCAATTGCTGAAATGTATACTTTAATGTTGGATCTTTATTTGGTTTCAAGTGAAGGCTGTGTAACTGAAGGCTTAACCACAACTTAGGGTATCAAAAAAAGAGAGAAAACACTTACATTAACAGACACACTAAAATCCACAGTGTAGTATGGCTTTTATCCATTATTTGCCCAAGTAACTAAGTTAGCTCCTTCATACTGAATCCCAAATTGTGACTAACCACAAGTTTGGAACTATATATACACTGTATATATATATATATATATATATATATATATATATATATATATATATATATATATATATATATAGATATATGTTGATAAGAAGAAAAATATAAAAATTAAAAAATTAATTTACATAAAAACTTTAAAGGATTAAAAAATCATTTATTTTCAAAAATTGATGATGTCAGAATAGAATGTTCATTCCAAGAGGCTCCGAAGTTCCAAATTTAAAGATAAGCTCATGTTCTCTTTGCTTCCGAGATGGTGATGTCTTCAGCAGTGTGATTATTGCTGTTGTAAGTGTCGGGCTACTGGAAATGTCAAGGTGTTGATTCGAATGCTTCGTAAATGTTCAATCTGCTAAATGTCTTTTCGTTTCCCCAATGTGTAATTGGTTGCATTTTGTGCAAATGATGCAGTACACTACTCCTTTAGAAGTCCATGTAAAGGGCTGGTGGATGTGGGGTGATGATTTGGGGCCTCAGTTTGGGAGTTAATATATTTGCATGTTGTACATCGTGGTCTGTTGCATGGGACTGTGCCTTTTAAGGTTCTGCAGAAGAGCGAATTTAAAAAGGCACAGTCCCATGCAACAGTCCACGATGTACGACATGCATATATATTAATCAATAATATTTAGCAAATATATTAAGCAATTCTTACAAAGAAAAAACATTATCATGCTTTTTTGGTGAAGGGCAATAGCTCGCCAGTTCCTCTTTAACAAAGCTGTGATCCTTATTTTTCTTCTTAAATTTCTTTCAGCTTTCACACTTCGGAGCTTTACTTTCTGAAAGCTGATTTTCACATAAAGGGGTTCAATATGGCAAAGTTTGAGAATGAGAGAATTAGAGTTACTTTCTAATGAGCTTCTCGCTAGTAGCATTGAAACCAAAATTAGGCAACTGAATTTTCCTGCACAGCACAGCCTCTCAAAAAACACACTCTGTGTCTCCGCACACATCCTAGCTAACTACCCATCTGTTCTGCATATTGTTAAATATTATGGTAATACTTTCCATTAAGTGTCTCTAATTACTGTGCATTTGCATAGTAGTTACTTAGTAAATACATGTGTACTTACACATGTTGTTATGCATAGTTATAATGTACTTAATGTGTACATTTTTTTGTATGCTATAACTCTAACCCTAACTCTTTTCTGATACAATTGCATGCTGACATATATAATGCAAAAAGATTTACACTTTAACGTCTAACAGAGAGTAACCCTCAGATTACTGAATTTGCTGACAGGACTTCATTGGGCAGTTCATTCCAGGGTCAGTTGGAAGCCGGCCATCCAGGAAGGGGGTGGAGTCACGGTAATAGAAGTCATTGCCCTAGTACGGTAAGCGATGTGTCAGTCATGGATTGGAGGAGATGTAGTTGAACTAGCTGTCGGAGGGGGCATGAATAAAGGTATTTTAAGGGACATGATGCCTTAATCTGTTCCTTTGATGTGGTTACTGAAAAGACCTGTTTAGGAAATGGACGTAATTAATTATCGTGAGTGTTTCGTTTGTTTGATGCACTAACTGTTTGTCATTTGTCTTTGTTAGACGGCAAAGCACTAGCCTGGAAGCTGTCACTACAAGCCAGCACTAAACCCAGACTACACTACACCACTGTTTCACTGTTTGTCTTTCACCATACCTGCACATTATTAGTGTCTGATTGTTTTGGGACTGAAACAATTGTTTTGCACGGAGTGATACACATTGCTGTGTAGCGCCCATGCTTATTATTTAAGTGTTGTTGACTCCCAGCCAAATAAAGGAGCTGTTTTTATTGATCTTCCAATGTCTTGTGTGTGTTATTCCTGAGACTGTACCAACTACACCCAGGCACGGCAAGACACTTTGCCACACACCCGAAAATCATTGATAAATCATCTAAAAACATCTCAACAAGTGAAACAATCTGATCTCACGTGCAAGAACTCTCTCCTATGGCACTTCCGCTGCTGTATGTAGGTTTGACAAATGTCGAAACAAATGGATGTCATAATCGCAACAAGAAATTAGATTGAAACCAGAGGACATTAGTAGCGTGTCTCAGTACCAAATGATAGCTTCGTCCAAACCTGGGTACACTTCTATAGTACCCCGGTCAACAAAAACCCACTATAGATCTGCTACTGTACTGTTTTGATGTGACCAAGAATTGTCCAAACATTGCCTTGTTTTCGCTGGTTGGCTTGTTTGCCTGTTTGTCCAATGTTTACTGAAGAAGAACGCAGAATCATTTTGGTTCTCTGAAAACAAATAAGCTGTTACCCACTGTGCTTTAAAAAAGAATTCAAACCTGTTTACTCTAAACCAACACAGATTTTAGATAGCGCTCACTGGCAGTAATCATTATCTTTTAATCTTATTCACTTGTTTTTCCTGCGGCTAAACATAAAGTAAACGTGTGTCTTCAGAGTAGAGCTGTTTTTTTATTATTGCACTTGTAGGTTATTTCTTGTAAAGCTACGTCTTAGTTGGTGCTTATCTTGGCGAGAGCCGAGTTCAAATCAGCATGAAGTTTTAACATCTACTCTCGTGTAATGGAAATCTTTACATAACCCGAAAAGACTTCCTTCTACAGTAACATTCTAGAACCTGATTAAGTTAACAGCTTTATGGTAAATATCACAATGCACACTAAAGCTATTCTGTATCCATATAACCCAGTGGCTTCTGTAATATACAGCTAGTCTAGATACCAAATAATGTACATTGTTATGTGATACAATGTCATTGTGGATTTGGTTGCCTGACAGTGAGATGAGTTTAAAAGCTCTATAACCACTGATACAGATGAACCCAGCTGTTTTTCATAGTGGTTAAAACAGGGTTGCAAGTTCATGCTTAGCCTCCACCCCATTACATGCTCACTTTCAGACAATCAAACCTCAGTGTTGGCCAACACAGTAGAGCAACCGAAATCAAGAATCTAATAGTGTGGGCATCAACCAGCAGCTTATTGTTTGCCAACCATGTTGGTAAAGTAGACCGAATTGTCGTGATGTGTTAGCAGATATTTTTTTCACGTCATCAGTTGCTACAGTAGATTTTTCTTATTGATTATTGCATGACTGAATTGTGAGGAGGGACCATCAGCAGGGTAGTCTTTAAGTCTACACCATTATGCAGCAAATTCCTATATACATCCGCTTTGAAAAATGGAATTCTAAAGATACACTTTCCAAATGTTTTGCTCATGCTTATGTGTGGATGAAATAAGGTTAGTCAGTAATTTGTGTAATTTGTGAAGTGTAATAAATATTCACTAATTTGTTAAGTGTAATAAACAGTGATGGCTGGTGTGGTTAGGGCTGACAGCAGTTTAAGGGGATTTACAATTTACTAACTTTGTGTTCATTTGTCAAAGAAAAAAGGAACTAGTAAATGAATTCTAATAAATAAATACATCTTGCAGGTTTGTCCTGTCATCAAAATGATTAATGTACACAACCGTTCTATCCATTCTCTGGTTGTATTTACTGTAAAAAAAAAAAAAAAAGAGGAAGCTGTGCTTGTTTCAACACACTCAACCACGTGTATCACTGCAAATGTGTTTCCACCACTCATCTCTTCAATTCGCAAGAAGCAACAGGGAGCAGCCTGGATGATTTCTAATATTCTGAGCACCATTTAGGGAGATGCAACTTTAAATCTCCAAACACTGTCTTTCATCTATTTTGTTAAGAATAGGAAAACTTTTTTTTTTTTTTTTTAATATTTGCAAATAGCTTTTTATTAGTCTAAACAAGAAAGTACAAAAAAGGTAAGAGTCTTTCATAACATTATTAATTGGTAAGATTGGGTCAAGCTCCACCAAGGAAATTTGATGAATTAGACAGGTTTTGTCGATGGTTGTTTGGCGAGCTAGTGTTAAGTTATTTAAATTTCTTTGTCTTTTTCTGTTTCTCTGTCTTGATTGGACTATGGTATCTTTCAGGGTTTCTTGCAGTGATTTTGTTTGCAGTTTATTTTGTAAATTATTATTATTATTATTATTATTATTATTATTATTATTATTATTATTATTATTATTATTATTATTATTATTATTAATAGTAGTAGTAGTAGTAGTAGTAGTAGTAGTAGTAGTAGTAGTAATAGTAGCAGTAGTAGTATCTGTATTATTAATATTATTATTAAACTAAAAAAACGAATATCCCCAAAGCTTTCTGATTACATGTTGTTTTATGCTGGTTCCAAACTATTCTATAAGAGCACTCATTGATAACACCTATCCTTTATTTAGCTATTGCATCTTTTAGTTTTGCACCTTTCTGAAAAGCCACTTTAACAGTAGTGCAGTCAGATGTGTCTGTAATGTTCCTACAGTACTGTGCAGATGCATTAGAAAACCTCAAGATTTGCCAGGTATATCCTTTATGTACCTACCTGTATGAAAACCACCGGGCATGAGAAGTAATCTCGGTAAGTAATCAGTCATATAGAAACAACAGACACTCATGTGTCCAGATTTATCAGAACACTCCATTGTTTCTGTTGTTTTGATTGGTTGTCCAACCCCTGTAACTGAAAATCTGGGGAAAATTGTCAAAATAGGCACATTTAGTATTTGTCTAATTTAATTGATGACTTTAATAGGCCACACATACAAGTCATTTAAAATAGTAACAGAAAAGGAAGACACAGACAAATGGTAAAAGGCATGAGACTTTTTAGAAGTTGTTTAAGATGCCTAATTAAACCATAAGGTGGTCTAACGTCTTCACTATTGTTTCTATATCACTCATTACTGACTGAAAATTGAAATTCTTACATGTGGGTTGGTATATAAAGGATATAAATGACACATCCTGAGGTGCTGTAATAAATGTGCACACTAAGTATTTCTTTAAAAAAATACATTTGCAATTGTATATCATATATAGAAAGCAATTCATGGAAGAACGCCTACAAGATATTGTGTGTATCTTTTTCTGAAGAATGCTGAGTTTTCTATGGGTGTATATTATAAGGGTATTGCTGTGATCATAGCAGTTATTACAAAACACACTGGATACAGAATAAAATGGTAGCGTACTTCAATTAATTTATTTGAAGTTCGTAATAATTATTAACAGCAGGGATTAATTCTATTTCAAACTGAAGTCGTTCAATAGCAGGTGTCTGACTCTTCATGATCTCTTCTGTGCAACACAACAGTAAACTCATCTTTAGATAAGATGGCTCTGAATGATAGCGGAACCGATCTGGAAGATTTTGATAGAGATCTGATAGCACCTGCTTCCGTAACCAAAGATCAGACAAACGACTCACGTTGTATAGACAAACAAAAGCGATGCCTTTTAAACTATGTAAAACCTGTCATTTTGAGCATGTATCCCTCTAGAACAGGGCTTCCAAATCCTGGTCCTGGGGGCCCACTGTGTCTGCTGATTTTCATTCCAACTGGGCTCTCAATTACTTAACTAGACCTTTAATTGAACTGATACTTTGCTTAATTAGACCTTTTTAATTGTTTTCAGCTCTTAAACAGTTGCAGATTTCAAGTTACTTATAAAATGTTTAGCTAACTTGAAATCTGCAACTGTTTAAGAGCTGAAAACAAGTAAAAAAGGACTAATTAATATAATCAACAATTCAATTAAGGGTTTAATTAAGTCATTGAGAACTTGGAATGAAAACCAGCAGACACAGGGGGTCCCCAGGACCAGGATTGAGAAACCCTGCTCTAGAACAGTTAAAATAACTCAGACTGAATTGAAAACTGGCTTGCCACCATGGTGGCCATCCATTGACAGTCTAATGGCAGATGTTTCAAAATTTTTAGAACCCTGTACCATTAGTTGCTGGCTTTCTCTCTGCCTGCTATCTCTTGCCTGGGCAAAAACACTTCAGTCACCAAAGAAAAATGTTATATGCCAAGAAATGTCATTGATTTCTTACACATAAATGTAGCACTGCTGAATGTTGTATAGCTTTGAGGATGCAGCCAATAGACAGGAAGGAGAAAATCAGGGAGGACAAGGCAATGGTGTAACCTCACAAATTTCAACACATTAACAATATAAACTGGTTTTTATTAATGTTGTATTCCTCCAGATCATGAAGTAGAATTAAGGAAGTGCATCTTTAGCATCTAATACCCCTGAGTCATTCCTAGAATAAATCTTATCTTTCAGGAAGATGAATGCTAAGAATTAAAAAAACAAAATTTAGATCGGGTGCAAACCCCTTTAAAGGTGTCATGTTGTAAATTTGCATATTCACTTCACATCTTTTGCTTTTTCCACTGTTTTCTATAACCATATTAATTACAATGTTCTTGGCGTGTACATCTTTTTGCAAAATATATGTAAGTGCAAAATTGTATCAGAAAAGGATTAGGGTTAGGTTTAGGGTTAGGGATAAGGTTAGGGATACGGTTAAGGATTTATCATGCAAAACAAATCACACATTAAGTATATTATGACTATGCTTAATAACATTGTAATTATGTGTAATTACACATGCATTTACTATGCAACAACAATGTAATGTACTTCATTAGAGACACTTAATGTATTGTTACCCATTAATGTTTACAATATGTAGTAACACCTACAACTGTCTTAGTCTATGTCATACTGAAAAATGTGTGTCACAAAGGAACCAGCCTTGACAGTCTGAATGATTTCTTGTGTTTGTATATGACTACATCAGCTTGTGAGACTGTTTGCAATGACAGGCCTGGTTCTTAATTGGAACTGTACAGGCTGGTGTACAAATCCCACTTTAGGTCATGGTACAACAAGTGATGTGTTTGTTATCTCACAGCACAGCCGCCTCCCTAACTGACACAGAAAAAGACACCAAAGAACAAGCCAACTTTTTCTAACTGATGAATGTGGTATGAGAAATAACGTTACTCTGTGCAAATCTCCAATATATGATACATACCGTAATTGTTTATACATTCTAGCAGTTCCAGTAAAGATTTTTTATTATAGTTATATTATCAACACAATCCCAACCTAACACTATACATTATACATATTACTATTGTATTTAAATTGACAGTACTAAACAGTTATTATTATTATTATTATTATTATTATTATTATTATTATTATTATTATTATTATTATTATTATTACTTCTACTGCTACTATACCAACCTAATTGTATAACATACATTAGTAATATAACATGATTACCATTGTATTATTAGTTGTAGATATTAAACAATAAATAACAATACAAGTAGTGTTCATAATAATTTGAATACAGTACCAAACTAATAAGCCATATTATGACATATTGACATAATAATGCTTTCTAGCTTGATTAAAAATAGCCCTTGAAGCTATAGGTCACCTGTAAACCACACACACACACACACACATATATATATATATATATATATATATATATATATATATATATATATATATATATATTTGCACATTTTGCCCAGATAAGGATGTGTTGGTGTATCAAGTATATTTCTGTTCTCCCCAGTTTTATGAACCTGTGGGGTTTGTTTGTGTTTTGTGTGTGTGTGTGTGTGTTTTTCAGGTTGTAAAGACCAATGTTGTCTGTTTATTAAACCCAGTTTCTATTTAAATTACATATGTATCAAATATGTGTTTTGGTAGTCAATGACCTAAATCAAGGAAACACACATTTTTATGGATATCTAAATGATTCTAGTTATGTTTTTTTTTAATTATATACTAAACAAGCTTCTTCTTCTTCTTCTTCTTCTTCTTCTTCTTCTTCTTCTTCTTCTTCTTCTTCTTCTTCTTCTTCTTCTTCTTTATTTATTTATTTATTAAAACTAAACCGATGTACAATATTTATGTTGCCATTTAATTATTTTAATATTATGAATACAGCCAGCTTGAATTATTAGCACTGTGACGTTGGTTCTCTCTACTGATTAGAGTGAGAGATAGAGAGGGAGGAGAACAGTTTTACCACATGTTAATAGCAAATATCTTTTAGCTCTGTGTTGCAAACCTGCAAAACCTGTACCTAAGAAAATACAAAGACTATGCAGGGAAGGTATCTCACCTTGGACACGGCTGTGTGCACTTCATGAACCCGTCTGACTCCTCCGAGGAGTAAACCTAAAACTTTACAGGCTTATGGTAGAGCAGCCCCCTTGCTTTGTTCTGTTATAATTAAAAGATATCACCTATACAATGCAGCAGTGAATGTAATACACACGAGGTAGAGCATATTGAATGTTTTAAAAGGTGACACTTTTTGACTCTTCAACTTGACCACTATTGATTACCACTATTAATATGATTTTCTTAAAATATGTTTGCTAATTTTACCAGTATTTATTTATTTTTTTAATTCTTTGGTAGCTTTAGTAAGTGGAAGGCATTCTGTTATTTATACTGTATATATGAGGAAAGCTGTATCAGTATTTACCTCAGAATACAGTGCTGTGCAAATGTATTAGTGTAACACCCCATTGCTCTGTAGTTTTGATTTGTTGTGCATATGCAATCAAACCCCTGTAACTGAAAATCATGGAAAATTGTCAAAATAGGCAAATTAGCGAGTCTAATTTACTTGAAGACTTTAATAGGCCACACATGCACATTTAAAATCGTAAGAGAAAAGGAACACAGCCACAAATTAGACTTTTTAGAAGTTGTTTAAGATGGCTAATTAAAGCACAAAGTTGTCTAACATGTTTACCTGTGAGTTCCTATTGTTTCTATATTACTGATAAACTGAAATTGAAATTCTCACACTCAGAGGTTTTCATGCAGGTAGGTATATAAAGGATATAAATGACAAATCTTGAGGTGTTCTAGTACATTTGCACACAACTGTATTTAAAGTTACCGTATGGATGGCTTTAACAATACTATTATCATTGGTCTTATAACTGTTTTGTATTTTTAATAACAGCATGGAGATGGAGACCGACAATCAAACAGAATATTATTATGAATATGAGTATGAAGAGGAGATTGATCTGGAATCGCTACACATCCTCTCCATTGTGCTTTACTCAATTGCCTTCATTCTGGGAACGTCAGGAAATGGCCTGGTCATCTGGATTACCGGTTTCAAAATGAAGACGTCTGTCAACACCATTTGGTTTCTAAATCTGGCCATGGCTGATTTCATCTTCACCTTCTTCCTGCCTCTCAGCATTGCCTACACTGCCATGGGCTTCATATGGTCCTTTGGCTGGTTTCTGTGCAAACTCAACTCCTTCATAATGGTCCTGACGATGTACAGCAGTGTCTTCATCCTGACAGCCATCAGCATTGACCGCTGCCTCTCAGTAGTGGCTGCCGTTTGGGCGCAAAACCACCGCACGCCCAGGAAGGCTTGGTTCACTTGTCTGATACTATGGGCATTGGCTGGGGTATTTAGCTCTCCATATTTGAAGTTCCGGGATGTGATCAAAATCAATGAAACAATACAAAGGTGTTCCTACAGCTTTGGCAATGGTACAGCTATGCATGCATACACACATAAGGCTCTGACCATTACACGTTTCCTATTTGCTTTCCTGCTTCCCACAATCGTCATCATCTCTTGCTACACTGCCATCGGTTACAGATACAGCACCATCCATCGCAAGAGATCCTTCAAACCCTTCAAGGTGATTGTTGCAGTCATTGTGACCTTTTTCATCTGTTGGATTCCCTTCCACATCTTCCAGATACTGGAGTTAAAAGCAACGAGTGAAGGGTCTTCCCTTAAGGTGGTCCACGTTGGGATGCCTGTTGCCACCAGCATTGCTTTCTTCAACAGCTGTCTTAACCCCATCCTTTATGTCTGCATGTGCCAGGACTTTAAGGAGAAGCTAAAGAAGTCCTTCCTTAAGGTGTTTGAGAACGCCTTTATTGAAGAGACAACACTGTACCACCTGAGCAGCCGTCGATCCACTGTCCAAATGGAGTCTTTAGTTGGGGGGCAGAAGATTGATGGGATCAATCCTGAACCAAAGTGATGTCTGTGGTAGCAACACAATCCATATATATATATATATATATATATATATATATATATATATATATACAGCTATGGTCAAAAGTTTTGCATCACCTGAATTTTAGGGTTGAGACATAATACTATGAACATAATTTAGATATTTTATTCAACATCATATAATCAAAGAAACTACAAAATGATTTCATGTTAGATTTCAAAATGTCACATTTTTCATTTTTTGTCAGTTTTTTGTTAAGTATATGCAAAACTACAAAGCGGTATGTAATTCAATATGTTAATGTAACATTATTCAGCCAGTAGTATTCGACTTAAAGAAGCAAAATTAGTTAATTCTATAGGGTGATGCTAAACCTTTGGCCATAGCTGTATATAATTGCTTGATTCTTACAAGCAGAGTATTTTACATTGGCTGGTATAGAAATAATTTGGTCCCTGTGGTTTTGATCACTATATGCGGTTGATTCTTATATCAGTGATTCTGATAAACAGACTGCACTGTATATATACCCAATACCAAATTGGTGAAGTGTAATATATGGCCCCCCTATATCCGAACAGATGGTGGAAAGACTGATCAAGTGATTCTTGCAATTCTTTTAAGAAGACAGGTCGTAACTGTTTTTAGTGATGTGAAGTGGTGTGTTTGTGTGGATATCTTCCAATGTCTACAGTCCTCAAGGCGTTGTTCCACCAAGGTTTCCATTATGGTCTGTGTAGCTTATTCTTCTGAGTGGCACGGTGAATGATACATACTATGTATAAGATGTTTATGTGCCCCCCAAGCCAGTAGCATGCTCCCAGGCCTTCATACAACATTCAATACATATATTTGGAGTGGTTTGCAGAACATATCATATTTAGCCTTATAAGTAACCCATCTAGCACAGTCTTAAAATTTCAGCCAAGCCAGAGTAAATTACCCATGTTAAATCCACTGTATATATTATTATTATTTATTTCTTAGAAGACGCCCTTATCCAGGGCGACTTACAATTGTTACAAGATATTTTTACATACAATTACCCATTTATACAGTTGGGTTTTTACTGGAGCAATCTAGGTAAAGTACCTTGCTCAAGGATACAGCAGCAGTGTCCCCCCACTGGGGATTGAACCCACAACCCTCCGGTCAAGAGTCCAGAGCCCTAACCACTACTCCACACTGGTGTTGGGAAACAGATTTGAATCGTTGCAGAAAAAAAGATTGAGTTAAGCAGTGAATCTGGTTCTACTACACCTACAGGAAGATACATAATATTTATTTAATGGAACCTGGGACAAATTCTGTCTCCATTTGCAATGCCATGGATAATGTGAACAGTACTGTGTAGTACAAACTCAGCACCGCCAACTGACCACAGGTCTTTAGTTTATGGATTACGAGCACCGTATCAAACCTTGTTATGTAAAATTGACAAAACATGTAATCGTGTTCAAATTGGGTTGGATTAGTTAGTCATCCTAAAGATCCCTCATAAGAGATGTATGGTTAGATGTATTAGTGGGAATGCTATTTGGGTTCAATGGGGTGTTTCAATGTTCAGGTATGGGAATGTATCCGAGGGCCAGAATGATGGTTTAAGAGTAATATTCTCACTGTTTAACTATTCAGCCATTTCAGCACTTCCCTCGTGCAATGTTCCTCCAATGGTACAGTACAGCAGGTGATTTTGGAGAGGAATTACATTTTGTTTATTACTGGTTATCATCATATGAAATGCTTTGTGCTTTCTCTCATATATAAATAGCTTGCTGCTCCGGCTTCTGCTGCCATCTCTATTTTTTCATACCAGGTTCATTTGTAATTTAGAAAATACTGTTGGCTAGTTTCACAGGCTCCTATTGGCCATAGTCTTGGACTACCTAATGTTATATTATGTAAGGTAGTCTGATATTAGTGCTGATCATGATCTGTGAAATCAACCATAAAAGAAATCTCAATAAATTCAATTCATGAGAAAGTGTCAGTGAAACTGACCTCACTTGACTTGGTGTAAGTAACAGTTTTCTGGTCAAGACATTGACACACAGAGGTAAGCCAGCAATTAGCTTTGCATGCAAGGGTACTGTCTAACGAGAAGGCATTTTGGAGTGCATTTGAGAAGCATCAAGATCCTCCATGAACACGCACCAGCGTCGTGATTGGTATCTGATATCATTGCTTAATTTCGGTTAATAACTAGTGGCCTCATGTGTATAATGATAATGATTATTCTGTAAAAGTGTAACTTTTGATTATTGGAATCAATAAAAAAAAATACATTCTGCTTAAATACTTGCTGTGTGTGCTCCTTCACATAGACAGATAGATACATAACTTAGCTTCCTTACAATAATTGTTTTTATAGACAGATAGATAGATAGATAGATAGATAGATAGATAGATAGATAGATAGATAGATAGATAGATAGATAGATAGATATTCATAAATAATGCTTGCTGGGGGAAAATAACTGTCTGTATATTAAAACAGAAAGTACAATTTTCTTATCTTTTTTTAAACTTATTGGTAGCAAGTCACACCTCTTGACTAAAATGTGATTTCCTTCCTGCTGAAGAAACTGTCCCTGTTTCTCGACCACAAAGATGAAACCCACAATTATCACATTCAGCAGAGACTTGAGAAACAATTAAATGCTAAACGTCGAGCAGGAAAAAGACACAAGCTTGTGTACAGGGTGCCTGGTTGGCTTCCATCGCTTAGAGTGCTGCAAATACATATTTTGTGTTGGACATCCACAAGTTAGCCTCTATCCATTGATCTGTTCTTAAAGAACCAGCATCACGTCTATATAAGTTGTTCCTGTTTCACTGAAATATCATTCAGTACTTTTTTGGAATTATAAACAGCTTTGTGTAACTGCTAATCTTCCCCGAATTTTGGCCCATATCCCCAAACAGCACAATATTGTCTACCAGTCAGGAAGCAGCATTTTTATAGAGAGTGGTGAGTGTATGGAATGGGCTACCTGCCATGTTGTTTAGGCAGAATCACTTAGATCCTAACTTGACAAGGTTCTGAGATCAATCAGCTACCTACTTGGAACCGGACAAGCTTAGCTGGCCTGAATGGCATCCTCTCGTTTGCAGATGTTCATATGTTCAAACAAATTCTGTGGTTTCACCTATTCAGTTTGACTCAAGAGACAATGCTGGTGTTCAAGTTTTGCATTTAAGCTAGATTGAGACATAATTTAAAAAAAAAAAAAACAACGATATGAACATAATTTAGATATTTTATTTAACATGTAATCAAAGAAGCTGCAAAATTATATATATATATACAATATTTCATGCTCATTTTTGAATGAAACCTGCTACGTTAACATATTTAATTATATACCGCTTTGTAGTTTTCCATATAAAAAAATAGAAAAATGTAAGTACAAGTTGTTGAACTAGAGTTTATGTCTAGTCAGTCAATTTCGATGAATTGCTCAGATCTCTACTGTACATGGAAACCACACTCGCCAGCAGAATTTCCTCAAACAAGAAAAACAGACGGAAATAAAAGTTGTGACATCTGTCACTGTGACTTCAACTTTTTTTTACATGTTTTTATTTTATCCTGGATGACAGAAAAAACAAAACAAAAAAAGTGTTCTTAAGTTACAGTATTTCTTTTGATTTTATGTTGTGCATTTGAAGTTTGTTAAAGCTGTGAGAGAATGGCACAGCATAGAGGCACGGAGCCAGCAGGCCAACAGGCACCAAACGCACTCCCCAGTGTGCAGGGCCTACATATATATATATATATATAGGGCAGAACCCTAACACAAAACACTGTTTTTAACATCTTATTTATATTTTTAAAAAAAGTTTCAAAAAACTTTTGGGCTTTAAATAGCAGCAGACAAACAGGATATTGGTGGCAGAAATTAATAGTATGCAAACGTAGCAGAGGAAGCAAATCTAGCTCCTTCCCTACCTCACCAGCAGTACAAAAACACCACCAAAATAAATGCTATTTACATGTCTCATACCCCACTCCTGAGAATTAATCTACCATTGCATTTGCACCTTTCTGGTTCAAAACACACACATAGTAACACAGTCACCCCATTCATTAAAACCCAGTCATTAAAAAAAAACAAGAAACACTGCATCTAACTAGTAGAGGCTAATTCATGTTTTTTTTTCCTTGGTTTGTCTGGCTTCTGAAGGCACAAATGAAATGGGTTTTGTGGTCACATCCTCACCAGGTTATTGCCACAAGTCAATGGTTTTGCACTCAGGGAAGCTACAAAAGGAGTACCCCCTATTCCAGAGGTTGAGGTTCCAGATTCAACTTCACAGATAAAAAGCATGTAAAACAGTGTACCCTACTGCTGTAGCAAGCCACATTATTTCATTTTATCCTGGCTAGTGAAACATTAGAGTTCCCCACAAGAGGGAGCAGTGGGCAGTGCCATGGCTCTATATTTTCAATACAGCACCATGGCAACATTTGCCAGTCTATAAGGCATATTAAAATAGAGAATTAGGTAGATATTCCTAACCATCTTTCTTGCGGACACACTGTATAAAATTGGTAAGATTGGGTCAAGCTCCACCAAGGAAATTTGATGAATTAGACAGGTTCTGTCGATGGTTGTTTGCCGAGCTAGTGTTAAGTTATTTAAATTTCTTTGTCTTTTGGTATCTATGGTATCTTTCAGGGTTTCTTGCAGTGATTTTGTTTGCAGTTTATTTTGTACATTATTTTTATTATTATTATTATTATTATTATTATTATTATTATTATTAATTTATTAGCAGATGCCTTTATCCAGGGTGACTTACATTTATTACAAAGTATCACCTTGCAAAATATCACATTACAGTTAAGAGCAGTTATAAAGTACAATAAAATCAGTAGAAAATAAGATCAGATTCAAATAAGAGCAAAGTAAAGAATACAGTAAATAATTACATTTAAGAGCGAGTTCGACTAAGAGCAGTTAACTTATAGTAAAAATATTCGCTTATACGAGAAAAGTCCATTAAGAGCACCTAGCAAGTACGATAAACGGATGAGAACGATTTCAAATAAGAGCAGTTACCAAGAACGTGAATATGAATATCTAAGTAAAATCAAGTACACGATACAGTGAATAGTTATAATCAAGAGCAGTAGAAGCATACGGCAAGGTATGGAGCAGTTCAGTGCAAGTACAAGATGATGCTGGAACAATAGGGTGCCATATAGTCCGGTACAGTTGAGAGTTGTGAGGTTTACAGATGAGTCCCAGGTCAGCGAAGGAGGAAAGAGAACAGAGTGGTCGATTGTGTCAAAGACAGCAGAGAGGTCGAGGAGAATTAGAACAGAGGAGAGGGAGGCGGCACGGGCAGAGAGTAGAGAGTTGATGACTAAGAGAGGTTTCAGTGGACTGTGTTGGGCGAAAACCAGATTGGAGGTGGTCGAGCATAGAGTGTGTTGACAGGAAAGAAGAGAGCTGGGTGTGATGCAGGCCTGTTTGAAGGTTTGAATACGGCACTTCCAAACTGATACCGCAGAAATGTTAGATGGCTGTATCACATCAATATCAGGTTCTACTGTTTAGTATAATGGCTATATATTTTTTAACATGATCCTCATTTCAATACAAAGATAATTGAGATCATACAGTACATTTTTCAACACAGGTTTATTATAAGGTCTGATGAAAACTAAAGAAACATTTTGGCCTGGTAGGAACACACATTTGAGCTTATCTTTTTGTTTTGTAGTTGACAAGTTAAATGAATCAACCTTCATTAAGACAATCCCCACCTGGTTCGTTAGGGACATTTATTTAAAAATAAGAGAGGTCTGGTTTTGAATGACATCATGTTTCCCCCTTATTCCCTGTGGAGAACTTTGTGTAAGCAATCTTCACTGAGTGTGTACTTAGTCCATTTGGTTACTTGCTCAGATTTGTGCTGTGAGAAAGCAAGTTAACCAAAGGTTGTTTGGTTTAGAATTTGGTTATTGAACACAAAATCAGTTCTGAATTTCAAAAGGGAGTTAAGTCATTGAGTTAATTTGTAAACTGCTAATATGTGAAATGGCCCTAAATATGTCATTATATGTATGATATGCTACTTAAAAAAACACAAGAAAAACAAACATTTAAAATGCTACAGTTTGCATTATAATGTTGATAACATGCCATTACCTCATAAAAATCAATGTTGATTACTTCTTACCCCAGTAGTACAAGGCAGCCAATGTGATTGTGTGTGGATTTATAAGCCCTGCCCTTTTAAAACTAACAAGCAGCCACTGATCCTAGCAACTAGTAAAGGAATAAATCCTGAACCAGTCCCTTTGTGAGCATTAAAGGCTAGGTGAGCTTATGTACACAACACGTCTGCTTTATCAAACCATGTGTGCACAGCAAACATTGTAACTGGGTCTGGAGGAAAAGAAAAAAGTTTGCAGGAAAACACTTTTCTTCACTCAAGGCAGTTGGATTCAATGAAAGGTTTGACGTCAGGACAAAGGTGCAGTAACTTTGATTGTCTTTTCTTGTCTGTAAATTAAGAGCTTGCGAAAAGTTGGTGGCAATGGCCAGGTTAAGATGAGATGTTTTTTTTTATTATTATTTTATGTTTATTAGAGGATGCGCTGGTGCAAAATCAGGTACCCAGGTTAAAAAAATACATGGACATCCTGGGAAATGCTGAGCTGACATTTAGTTTGTGGGTAGCTATGCAAACCTCTGCTGTAAGATAGATAGACAGATAGATAGAAATATACAAGCATCCCACCCAGTCAGTTCTGAGTCTAATCAAGCATTGGAAAATCAAGTGTGGAAAAAGCTTGAACAGTTAAAAAATCTATACTGAATGGATGTGAGTTATTATGGTCAAGACCTTTCTTGATTAAATGTAATATTTTGGACTAACCTAGTGAATGTATGTGTGTGTGTGTGTCTATATATATATATATATATATATATATATATATATATATATATATATATATATATATATATATATATAGTTATTGAATGTTAATTAAGTATCAAGGTTAATTTAAGTACATTAAAGTCAATTTAAGCATTCAATTGTGACTATTTTGTTAGCTTCAATTACTTTAACTGCAATATGATCAAATACAGTTGCTGTTTATTTTGGATATGCATTTTTTTCACACATTGCTTGCAGTGATTCTGCTCTAGTTGTTTATTGATACACTGGTAGTGCTGATTCTGTTTAATGAGGTGTCTGGGAACATTAGTCCAAGGCAGGTGACAGTATATCATGTTTACTATCTGGTGGCAAGACAAACAACACTTACTGTAAGCATTTGTTCTTATTATTTAGTGTTGTGCTACACTGCCTAATTATTATTATTAATTAAGCAGACGCTTTTTATCCAAAGTGACTTACAGAGACCAAGGGGTGAACTATGCATCACAACTGCTGCTGCAAAATTACTTACAATACATCTCATCCACGGAGCACATGGAGGTTAAGCGACTTGCTCAGGGTCACACACACAGTCAGTGGCTGAGCTGGGGTTGAACTGGGAACCTCCTGGTAACAAGCCCCTTTCTTTAACCACTGGACCACCAAGCCTAATTAAAAAGTGCCAGTACACCAAACAAAACAGGTGCGGATTGACCGGACAGACAACTTGAATCTTTAAATGGCAGTACCTTTTATTTCAGAAGCTTGTAAATGATTCCTCATGAGGCACTTACCAGGGGCCCATGGCATATAAAGTATGAGCAACCGTGCCTGACTTGGTTAGCGAACCAACACAAACAGAAACACTGTGCTAAATATTGTCCTACCACATCTGATTGCCTTTTGTTAACACATGGAGGTACATAGTGTTCTAAAGACTGAAGGCCATTATGTACTCAGGTCACTTGTCCTAATTTGTTGGTGTTATTAAAATATGACACCGTCATGCTGCTTTAGCTGTAGCATGACTGTTTTATAGGCTTGGGAAATGAAATAACTTTGAGATCTGGCCATTGTGACAACAGCGTGCTGGAAAACATTTAGATACAGAGTAGAAATCTTGTAAAGGTCATATTGACCTTATGGTCTGAAACTGCTTCTGGGTGGGCAAGCTGAGCTTTCAATGCAAGTGAGATTATGATTTAATACTATAAGAGACCACGCTATTCGGTAACACTTTACATTGTGTCTCTAATCACTGTGAATATACACAGTAGTTACTTAGTAAATACACGTGTACTGTGCTTATGCATAATTACAATGTACCCAATTTGTACATCTTTTTTTCATGATATAACCCTAACCCTTTTCTGACACAATTGTGTGCTTACATATATCGTGCAAAAAGATTTACACACACTGTTTTTGTGTGCAGTCATGATTGCTTAATTTCCTAATTTCACTCCTTTGGTTCGTACGTGTGAAGGTCTGAGTAGACAGTGGCAGCAGTAACACAGCATGTTTTTATCATTTTCTTATAATGTTGGTGTTTATCCATACCTTTAAACACTCAATCACACAATTTGTAACATTTCACATTCAAGAATACCCTGCTCTCTCTCTCTCTCTCTCTCTCTCTCTCTCTCTCTCTCTCTCTCTCTCTCTCTCTCTCTCTCTCTCTCTCTCTCTCTCCCCCCCCCCCCCCCCACATCAAAAGCTCATCACTATGGCTAATATGAAAAAAAAACTTTGCTTTAAATCTAGCTACAGTAGAAACCATGTGGTTGCACACTAAAAAAAAAAAAAAGAAAAAAAGTTTCCTCCAATGTTGGTGGAAACATATCCTTAATCCAGGGATATGTTTCCCCAGTCCTGAGAAAGCTGATTTGGGATGAGAGGAACAGGGTTTAACTCACTCCGAAACGGGACCAGTAACAGGATTCTTGCACTGTAACTTTAATAATTTAGTTCAGGTCATCATGCACATTGCTGCATACCAGCCCTTCTGGATAATATTAGTACTTTTTTGTTTCAGGAAAGAATGGAAGATCCTGCGCCCTCAAGCTCCTCATCCCACCTCAAAAGGGAATCCAACGGCTCTTCTCAAGCAGAGGAAGTGATGCACATCGTAGCCGCTGTTGTGTACACCCTCATCTTCCTGCTGGGCACCACCGGAAATGGCCTGGTCATCTGGATAACTGGTTTCAAGATGTCCCGAACAGTCAACTCCATCTGGTTTCTCAACCTGGCCATCGCCGATTTCATCTTTGCTGCCCTACGGCCTTTTGCAGTGGTGAGGGAAGCGATGAGGTCCCATTGGCCCTTTGGCTCAACTCTTTGCAAGGTCAACGGCTTTGTTAAGTACCTCAACATGTACGCCAGTGTCTTCATCCTGACAACTATCAGCATTGACCGCTATGTTTTGGTCGTCCATCCTGTTTGGTCGAGAAACAACCGGTCCACTAGAAAGGCCTCCATCATCACCATAGTTGTGTGGATCATTGCAACCTTCTTCAGTGTGCCTTATATATTTCTGAGAGATGCGGTGATGGATTCAAGAGATCACAACAAGACCAGATGCGACTTCAGCTTCCTCGATGACTCGGATGATAAAAGGAGAATCAATCTGGCTTTGTATGTTACTCGTTTCACCTTTGGATTTCTAGTACCCTTTGTGGTCATAACCACCTGCTACGTGATCATTTGCTTGAAGATCAAAGACAGAAACTGGTCCAATTCAAACCGGCCCTTCATAATCATTGTGGCTACCATCGTCACCTTCTTTGTGTGCTGGATGCCCTACCATGTCTTTAACTTTTTGAAGACTACCAACCTCCCGAAACAGTTTCTCAAAGTTGGGTACAGGATATCCACCAGCATAGCCTACCTTAATAGCTGCCTCAACCCTCTTATGTACCTTTTTGTGGGCTACAGTTTCAGGGAAAGGGGGGGAGTATCTCTACTTTCAGCCCTCAAGAGTGTTTTTGCTGATGAACCAAACCAGATAAAACTGAACTTAAGTTCTGAGAGTCTGCGTCTGACGCTACGTAAAATGACTGGTACATTCACTAGTAAAGAATAATTGTTGACATTGCTCTACTGTTGCCAAGCAAGTTTCCCACCCTTTGAAAGGTCCAGTCCTTCACCAATGAGGAAGCTTCATTAGACGGCACTACCTCACAGTAGCAGATCGCTGTAATTTTCTGATTTCATTTTTTAGTTAAAATAACAGCCTAAACACCCAAGTCCTTTATTTTCAACTTTCTAAATAAATGTTACTGTTAAACCCACGTTTATTTTAGTAAGTATTTATTCACAATGGATCGGGACGTGAGAAAATCCAGACTTTGCTAAGGATTATTGTGGCGTTTCATGGAATGTTGTAAACGTAGAGATTGGTATGGATGTATTTTATTTGACCTTTGCTGCACTTACATAAATTGTTTGTGTTCATTTTTGTTTCATTTAAAAAAAAAAAATGTTTTTAATGACCTCTAAGGTTAACTGGCATAAAGTCATTGTAAAGAAGTAGCTGAGTTGGTAGTCTGAATAAAACAGGAGTTTTGAAGTTCTCACATGGCCTGGCATTGGTCTAATGCTCTGCGTCCAGGTCTCTCCTGATAACTACTTTATTAATCGCATGAATGAAAAAGTCATGACTCAAACTGATAACTCTTCAGCTAGACTAGATGTAATCTGCTAGCCACAAATAAATTATGATTAGCTGCATGGATTTCTGGTTGAGTCTACCAAGTTTGATAGGAGGCTGTGTAGTCCAGTGGTTAAAAAAAGGGCTTGGAACCAGGAAGTCCCCGGTTCAAATCCCACCTCAGCCAGTGACTCACTGTGTGACCCTGAGCAAGTCACTTAACCTCCTTGTGCTCCGTCTTACGGGTGAGACGTAGTTGTAAGTGACTCTGCAGCTGATGCATAGTTCACACACCCTAGTCTCTGTAAGTCGCCTTGGATAAAGTATACTGCGTACACTGCGTATATTTGCCATCTGCTGAATAAACAAATAATAATAAGAATTTAATTCCATAGCTGATTAATGATCAGGGTACAGTACATCAGATGACATGCACTTGAATATTCAAGTTGTATTTGTGTTTGTCTTCTGATGTACTGCATACAGTATTGTACAGTAATTGCACGACTGGCATACTTTGTGAAAAAGAAATACCACATTGCTTTGCTACCACATGTGACCACTGAAACGTGTTGTTAAATAAAATTTTACAAAAAAAATCATTTTGGGTGTCCATTTAAATTTAGCTGCAGGACAAAAATTATTATTATTATTTGTTTATTTAGCAGACGCCTTTATCCAAGGCGACTTACAGACTAGGGTGTGTGAACTATGCATCAGCTGCAGAGTCACTTACAACTACGTCTCACCCAAAAGACGGAGCACAAGGAGGTTAAGTGACTTGCTCAGGGTCACACAATAAGTCAGTGGCTGAGGTGGGATTTGAACCAGGGACCTCCTGGTTACAAGCCTCCTGATTACTAGCCCCTTTCTTTAACCACTGGACCACACAGCCTCCTAAATATAAAACATTAAATGTTTAATAGGGGCGTACCGATACTTGTACTCATAATTGCCTTTAATAAGATTTTATTTGCAGGTATTAAATAAATATGTTCATGTCCTTCCCTCACCTTTACAACTGAACACCAATCAATGGCAATCAACTTCCGTATTGAGTGTTTTACAACCCGATTGGAACAGAATTTTCCTCTCATCCGGAGCGCTGACATTTTTACTGCTGTACCGAAACTGTAAACTATTACCTAAATAAATAAAAGAAAACAGGTTTGTTCAAAATTCTGGGTGTGACAAAAATGTGCCGCTAATCATTGTATATCTCGAGTTTAATCATTTGTTTAACAAATAGATGAAATTCTTGCATAGGAAAACAACAGTTTAAATATGAAACAATCATTCAGCACTTCTTTTCCTCAACTTGCATTTGATGGGACAGGAAGCCAGTTCTTTGCATCAAGAGTTTTTCTTTCTCCGGAACAACAGGACACAATACACCTGCAGGGGTAAGGTTTGTTTTTAAAAGGTCACTTCTGTTTTTTGACAGTAAATAATTTCATTATTATCAGTCCCGTACAGCAGGAACTATTTAATGGCCCTGTAAATCTTGACTTAACTGACAAGAAGAAGTACAGTTTGTGAAAACATCCCTGTATTAAGGAATGCATCATAAAAATAGCACAGATGTACCTGATTATATATCAGTTATAGCATACACTATTTAAGGAGTGTTTTTCGAAGTTACAAGCTGATAATTTAAATACATGACAAACGGCCCGTTATAAAAAGCATTATACAGCCAATATACAGTATATTGTAGTTATTGTAGTATATATTGTAGCTCTAAAATAGTACATGCTTTAAAGCAGGCCTTTCGGAGTACTGTTGCTGGAAATTAAATAGCAGAGAACTGTGGCAGGGTGAAGGATGCAGGTAGCAACAAACAAACTTTGAACGCTCAGACTGGGTATAAATAGGGGCTCCCAAGGAGAAAAATGAAGAAAAAAAAAACACCAATCAGCTGACGATACAGAACAAAAACAAAGGATGTCTGTTTCGAGAAAATTCATATTCGGAGCCAGGAAAGAAATTAACTTTTCTGATACGAATGTTTTGTTGTTTATCTATAGTATGAAACAACCACTTCTGTGAAATTGTTTGCATGTACTCTTTGTTGTTAAGCACACCATTGCTTGCCTGGTTGAGCTAGCAAAGCTTGAAACAAGACCTTAATCATTATCTCTCCACCCCACCCAACCCCATTTTGTAATTACTGTGTACTTAAAGGAGTGTCTGACTTTAAAATCATTTTTTCGTACCCTTTTATTAGCAAAGCATCTAGTTCTTTGTCCTTGTCCACCGTTGCTTGTGTTTCAATGCTTTCAGACACAACACTATACACAAAAGATTTATGCAGTCCCTAATCGTGTGCAGTAGATTAAATACCCCTCAGTGGTTACAGTTAGGGTTGCCAACTGTTATGCATTTTACAAAACTCTTCCTTATTGGGTAGTAGGCCTACATTGTAAAGATCTGTCAACTCCCAATGAAGATTTCCTTTCACACTTCTGAGCAAGACAGTCGCTAGCACGTTCAATTTGGCTTTTCCAACTTGTGCCGTACATTTTGGCAGAGATCAAACACATAACTCCTATTATTTTAAAGATATTGTCTCCTTTAAAAAAATATGACTTAATTAAAGACTAAAGTAAGGGTTTTGGAGTATGTCTTTTTGGATCCTACAGTGTTAGTAAATACCAAAAATAAATTACCCATGATTCTTTTGCAATTTAACATACGATAACATAGGATTTGTAATTATAGCTTACTATGGGACTCTATACACTAAAATAGCATTCAATCATTTAAAGAATGTGTATACTTTTCAAGGGGCCTCTGAATTAGGACTGAACTGAGAAGGTTTTATACTGTAACGCCTTTAAAATTGTCTTCGCATGTGGTAATCTAGGGTTATTGCTTAAGTCCAACCAGAAACTAAACTTCCTCTTATTAAAAACATGTCTAGGTTTAATCGGAGATAATTGTAATTTACTCTTCTCTTAGCTGTGCACTAGAAGGGGGTATTAAAGCAAAACATCTTTCTTTTCAGTTCAGTAGTACACAGCAGTTCCTGTAGATCGCAGTGAAGAATACAGTATTTTACAGGTAAGTTTTATAATAAGAAATCTTTTTTCTTTTTTTTTTTGTATAATTTCTAGTCATCTTTATGTCAGACAATGAATAAAACATACAAATATACACATCTGTTTTAATACAAATGAGCTTTGTGATATTTATAATTTATTTTACTTATTAAATGACCAACATATCCATATAAGACTGGTCAAAACTGCAGTAACAGGGACTACTGTTGCCACTGAGCTTTATTCTCAAAGGATTTACTCTAAATACTTTTCAAACTTAGACCTTTAATGTTGGGGCTTGCAATTTGTCTTATGTTGTTTTTAGGGTCCTGATTTAAAGGATGTAGATTGTGTCCGTCTGTCTCACTATGTGCTGAACATCCTTGCTACACTGAACATGGCGAAAGAGAAAATGTTTTATTTGCAATTACTTTGTGGTCATCAGTATAATCTAAATAGCATAGCCTAAAGCTACGGCCAAACGTTTTTATATAATATATATATATATATATATATTAGCTCAAAGAGCCAGCTGCCCATATATATATATATATAAACATAATTTTGATATTTTATTTAACATCGTGTAATCAAAGAAACTACAAAATGATATCGCAAAAGTTTACCGGAAATCATAATAGTAGCAGGGCCTGCAAAATACAGTGCAACTTGGTGGTGTAGTGATGGGGATTTTTATCTGCTGTAGGACAGAGAACCATCAACCATTTTCCAGTTGCAGCTAAAAGCTTTAATATGAGTTTGCCCGTTAAAAAAAAAAAAAAAAAAAAAGGTAGTAAGTCCATTTTGGAGCAATAACAATCCAATAAAAACTCCATGAAATAGCAATGAAAATGTAACAAGGCAGTTAAGTGACATTTGAAGGGCTCCCACTCAATTGCAGCCAGGGTGCTGATTAGTCTCAGCTCAGACAGAGTGGAGCGGTTAAGTATTGTGGATGCTTAGAAACATTAAACTACTCATGAGCCAGAACATTTTGACTGATAACAGCAACTCAAAGTTGACAATCATTGTGTGGACGTGGGTTTACACTACAGCTAAAATGTTTTTTTTTTTTTTTTAATGTATTTACGACGTATCTGTGGTGCGCTGAGATGCCCGATTAACGACACAATATAATGAATGCGGCAGACAAGAGTTGCTTTAATTTAGGTACTAGGTTTGAAACTGGTTCTGAATGATTTTATAGTTATTGTGGTGAAAATGCGGAAATAAACTGAATAAACGAAATTAAAGAATGGTTTGGGAGGTTCGGCAATGATGTTTACATCACCGAATCCAATGCTGTAATAAATACAAGATACTGCTGAAACAGTTCAATTTGATGTGCCGTCTGTATTGGATTGAAACTATGTGTTAACAGCTGCATTGTAGGGACAGTGCTTGACAACAATCATGACCTAATTTTCCTGTTTTTGCTCAATGTTTTGGACACATGTTGAAGTGAAAACATACAGTAGTTTAATGTTTCCTGTTAGTCATTTGTTAACCAAGAATTATTATACATTCTTAAAAATAAAACAGGGGTTATATCAACTCATTGGGGGTAGATCTTCAAAGCTATTTACTCCAAAAAAAAAAAAAAAAAAAAGTCATCATTTTTTAGATCGTAAAAATATGCCCAATTCAGATTACTACTCATGCATTTCATTTAGAAATTTGTGAGTAGTCTGTAGTTGTTCCCTCCCCTCCCCTCTCAGAAAACAGTAACACTAATGGGGACTTAGATTAAGTAGCTTTCAGAATCTAGGATTTAGGACTTAATTATAATGGTTGAGAAAGGGCAGAGCACCAAAGTTTGGCTGTGGTGGAAAGGGGAACTGCTCAATGATTTCAATCCACGTGCTGCATACAACTGAATGTCTGGGTATGTTTTTGGTGCCACTCTAAAAAAAAAATATATATATATTTCTTCCTGTGTTTTTTAGAGAAAAGAATGGAAAATGCCAATCGCCGAACCTCTGGGTCTAGTAATTCCAGCTGCACTGATCTCCAGTTAAAGGAAAGCATGTACATCACTGCGGCCACTCTCTACAGCATCATCTTCCTGCTGGGGGTTGTCGGCAACGGAGTGGTCATCTGGATCACTGGTTTCAAGATGACTAAGACCATCAGCACTGTATGGTTTCTGAATCTGGCAATCGCAGACTTCATTTTTGTAGCCATGCGTATTTTTTCAGTGGTGAGAGAGATGATGCAGTATCAGTGGCCGTTTGGCAGAATGGTTTGCAGGCTAACCTATTTTGTCAAGTATCTAAACATGTTCTCCAGCGTCTTTATCCTCATGGTAATTAGCATTGACCGCTGTGTGTTGGTGAATTATCCGGTTTTCTGCAAAAAGCACCGGACAGTGAAAACTTCCTCTGTTGCTATTTCAGTGGTGTGGGCTGCTGCCATCCTGCTCAGCTCGCCCTATATGATCTTCACAGATGTATTTTTCGACATCAAGAACAACCAGACCAAATGCACCTACACTTTCGGCAATGGAGATATCAACTACAAATCAAGAGAGGTTCTCATTTTATACATCGTTCGGTTCATTGTTGGGTTTGTGGTCCCTTTTGTGGTAATCACGGTTAGCTACGTGACCATCGGCTGGAAGGTTAAAGGCAAGAACTGGGCCAAAACATCCCGCATGTTTAAGATCATCCTGATTACCGTGGTGGCCTTTTTCATCTGCTGGCTCCCGTACCATATTTTCACCTTCCTCAAAAGAAGCACTTTGCCTAAATGTCACCTCCTTCTAGGATACCGTCTGGCAGCCAGCTTGGCCTACTTCAATAGCTGCCTAAACCCTATTCTCTACTTTTTTGTGGGTTTCTGCAGCAGGCGAAACTTCCCCTGCTCCTTGTTGTCTGTCTTAAAAAATGCATTCAGTGAGGACTCTGAGAAATCAAGTGACAGTCAATCATCCAAAGTGAGCGTTCAATTAAATAAATATACCAGTCAACGACGACCGTTTCAAACAGGATTCTGGCAACAGGACCGCTATAAAATAGGCACTTCTTGTAAAGACAACCTACAATTTTAAAAAGGTGAGTAACATTTTCTTGCCTACATTACACATTTTAACACAATTTCGATACTTAGGGCCATATTTTCAGAGCATTTACTCCAGTCTTTAATTCATTCCTATTTTGGAGGTTAGAAAAGTTTTTGTTCCTTAGGTCATATATGATCTTGCTATACGTTTACTCTGCTGTTACTGCAGAATACAATCTCTACTCCTCACTACAGCATGTGCGTGAGTGCCCCAGATTGTCCAAAAAAAATAAATAAATAATGAGTGCATGTATACAGCAACACTGTTGATGAAACAGCTATCCCAAGACAAGGAAAGTGTGTCACCACTGTATATATTTCAAACAACACTTTTTGGTTACCTTTGCCTTCTTGGTACACCATAGCATGTTCATAGAAAGACAAAACAAAGGCATACAAATAATAAAACCCCAAACTCATGGAAAAGAGCGCAAAACACTTTATAAAGAGCACAAAGCTTTTATTACATTATACAGAGATAGCAGCGGCGGTGTTGGCATCAGTCACAGAGGGGGAGGGTTACAAGGGTTGTGGGACTGTTGTTGGCTGCAGGTAAGAGTATATAGTTAGATATGCCACTGAACAGAGTTAGAGGAGACTCTGGTAGAGCTCTGGGGTTCATGCAGGAAAACAGAACGCAGTGCAGCCCAGCAGCTTAGATTCTTAAACTGGTGGTGAGGGAGGTGGGGAGTAAGAGGGGGGCTTAGTGTTACTGGAACAAATGGTCATATGAACACTACAAGAAACTAAAATTGAGCAGTCAATAAGAACATGATAGAGGAGGGTCCTCAAGCCAGGGCCAAAACTGAAAAGGAAAAAAAAAAAAGAAAAAAAAAACCATGAGAAAATTAAATGATATCCTTTTTGTGTTTGTTTTTTAAGTTTTGAAAATCAGGTGTGTGTGAACTTACAGAAACCCTGCCAGATTCAATACTGCCTGACTGCTCTGACAAAGCTACTTTAGATCTTATTATAGATATGATGCATTTCTTCTTTAATGTAAATCTTTAAAGTAAATCTTACATTATCAGCAACATTAAATGTAAACACTACTGCTATCACTACTTTTAGGGATCTATTTTAAGAATAGTCCAACCATACTGTATTCATAATTACTATATCAGTCATCTTTTCAATTTACTAACGTGCAGTATGTACAGTGGAATATCAAACATAGATCAGTATCTGGCTTTGTGCATTGCACGCCTTTGATATAAATGTATTTCTTCTCATTTGCTTACCAGTTAGTGCTTCCTGTGCAAAATATTTCACATCCACATCCTGGTCTTGGGTTAACTTTTCTAACACTGGTTTTACTTCATTTTGCAAAGTGCTAAAAGAAAGAAAAATATATTATCATAGATAAGATGCACATCTCCTGATACATCTCCTGTCACATCAAGACTTTTCAAGACTTCCTGAGATTGCTGATGGAATAAATACAGTGGTGGACTCACTGTCTCTGTCAATAGTCTAATGAACTACTAGAATTTCAACCATATGTAATACATACTTACTATATCAGTATCTTTTCACATACAATTAAGAACAGTATTACAACCATTTTTTGACTTTCACCATATACCTGAATATTGCATTACTCTTCTCAAAACTGGCTTACCTGTTGTCAAGAATGGGTCCTATTTTCTGTAAAGACTTGGCAACGTTGAAGCGGACGTTAGCCACAGCATCCCCTGCCATGCGGATCACTGTAGGCAGCATGTGCTTCGTGGTGATTTCCTGCCCGCACACATCAGACAAAACCTGGACAACAAAAAAAACAGGCAAGGGTTAAACACTGCTGCATGAAGCAATTTTATTTTTCTAAAATCCACCTCCCATCATCAAAAGTGAAGGCCAGTGTTTCCCAAAGTTTTCATTGCGGGAATCCAATTTTAAATGATTTGGGTCTGCAGTGATGCTGTATGCAGTCCTGGGTCTCAATTCAAGCAGAGACTGCCCGTGGGCTAAATTGTATGTTTGTTTTGTGATGTAAATAACATAGAGACCGCCAAACTCATTTCACATGTGGCCTAAGAAGAGGGGACTCGAAGATGAATGGCACTGACCCTGTTTTCAATTTGTTTCTTAGATTATTTCATGTTCGAAGTTATGGGATATAGATTCCAAAAACCCTGTAAGGATCTCACATTAATGCAAAACAAAGTGGTCATCCTGTGCAGATAATTGGGGTCGTTCGACATGACCAGCACTTTTGGGATGATGGTAGCCTGAGCCCAGTCCTTTCCAAACTTCTCCACCAACTTCTTCAGGTTATTTGTAGCTGCCTCCCGAATAGCGTAAACTACACGAACAAGCAAATCAAAACAAATAATTAATCATTCATACAACGCATTATCTTATATTATATTATATTATATTACATCTCTATTTTACGGCTAGTAATTTATTTTTGTATAAATATTTAAGCTCTTTATTCTTTAAGGTTTAATTGTATTACATTTTGTTTAGCTTAGAGGATTTTATTTAATGTTTTAAATTGTACTAACTAATGCCAAAAGTTTTGCATCACCCAACAGAATTAACTCATTTTACTTGAAATCTGTACCTGCATATGGTGCAGTGATATGGTAAACGTACTTTCTAATCACCCTGAACTTAACAAAAAATCTGACATCTAACATGAAATACTGTACTACTGTTACGGTTAAGGTAGACTTTTGCAATATCATTTTGTAGTTTGTTTGATTACATGATGTTAAATAAAAGATCTAAGTTATGTTCATGTTTTTTTTTTTGTTTTTAAATTATGTGTCAATCCAAAAATTCTATGTGATGCATAACGTTTGGCCATTGCTGTATAACAACAGCTTGGAAATTTAATTTCAGTCTATAGAGAGAATGAAATGGATCACAAACTCTGAATAATACCCACCGTGGTCCACTAACCAAGCCATGCAGAGGGAATTCAGCTTCTCGTCAAAGAACTCAACACCCTACAGAAAAACAAGCAGTTTAGGCCAGTTGATGTTTTACTAGGAACACATGTTTTTGCATTACAGTCTATTGTATAAGCAACATTCTTACTAATTTATCTGTTGGATCTTTTTGTTTTCCAAACTTTATTTTCACTTCCCCAACGGTGCACTTCACTTTTCCTAGTCATTTCTTTCTTGTGTTACAGGCAAAAGGGCTTTGCTTTCTGCACACAAAGCTCCCAAACATCGCTCTGAACAGACAAATCTGAAGGCACAGTGTGAAGTCCTGTGCTTCAGGTGTTGTTGAAACAGTTACAGTGCAGGATCAAGCTTTACCAATGGACTGGTTCCCATAAGACTGGGTGACAATCGATAGCTTTGGAAAGGTTTTGACACAGTATCTACTTGTTAGTGAAATCTGTGTAACTGATTTTTTTTTTTTTTTTCCCCCCCAACTAAAGTACATATGATTTGATTCCTGTTGAAATGTTCTGTAATTAAAAAAAAAAAAAAAAATTGGTAAATCTACAATAGATGGAATAAACCACAGATCGAAACATGAGTATTTCATTATTATTTTAAGTCTTACGGTAAAACCAAATGTTATTATAGTTAATTTAACTTGGATTTGAATAAACAATTAAAAACCTTAATTTATTAACTCCTTATAATGCTACAGAAATTAGCTGTAAAATAAGACAAAACAGAGTCAGTTTAATGTAACAGATTACCACCAACTGCTTGAAGAAAAAAAAAAAAAAATAAAAAAAAATATATATATATATATATATATATAGATATATATATATATATATATATGCACAGAAACAAATCTACCAAAACCAGTGTGACTGGGGCAGACAGAAAGCAGGGTCTTCAATGTATTCTCACCAGCTGTCCCGCCAGCAGTGGCATGTACTCGATGATGGCCAGACGAACCCTCCACTTGGCATCCTCAGCCAACTCCACTATAGCAGGCAACAGGGACTGGGACAACTGTCTGATCCCAATCACCTCATTCACACAGTCCAGGTTGGAGATTATGTTGAGCCTCACCTCTGGGCACTGCGTACAAGGGGGCAGAACAAGGAAGATTATTAGTAACGTACATCCCCTGCCATTCACAAAAAAGTAGATCACTGTGACCATAACTGACCATATGTACAGCTACGGCCAAATGTTTTGCATCACCCTAAAGAATGAACTAATTTTGCTTCATAAAGCCGCATGAAACCTGCTGAATAATACTTTTGCAATATCATTTTGTAATTTCTTTGATTACATGATGTTAAATAGAAGATCTACATTATTTCTCAATCCTAAAATTCTAGGTGATGCTAAACTTTTGGCCACAGCTGTACATGCGAAAATACACTTTCAATAATGTGTGTGAATGAGTGTTCAAAGCAAGTTTGAGACATACAGTATGTAAAATTGTGACGTGTGCATACTGTACATGCAGTCAGTGCAGACACCTCTACTATATTCCCATCAATGGGGATAACAAGACAATCTATTGTTAGATTATCTTGACAATTAACAAGTCAATCTTTTTTTTTACACATTCATCCATGAATTTAATACTTGCCAATCGTAAAATTGGCTGCAAAACATATAGGAAAATAAGTCAAGTACATCAACATTTCTAAGGTAACTGGTGGAAACCGAGATGGTTTGAATGCTTCACCTCATCCTTGAGCTGTGCAAGGAACAGTGGCAGGAGGTGCTCCACGGTGTTGTCTTTGCCCAGGATAGGAGACAGACCCATGATCACAGAGGCCAGGGCTGACTTCACGTGCTGATTTGCATCCGATACCAACTCCTGATGAGACAGATAAAGAACAAGTTACCGGTGCATCAGGAATATGCATCCTCTGCCAAGGACAGAAGAAAAAAAAATCCCACTTCAGGTGTCGTATGCTGATGTCCACAGCATGTAAAATCTGACACATACGGTGGGAAGTTAAAACAAATGGGGCATACAGCTGTGTGTCAAAAACAAATACATCATCTTTACCACTGATATGGCTAAGGTTAAAACAATACGGCAATGAAATGGTTCATTTTTAACAGTGTAATGGAACTTGACTGTGAGAATCGACACAACAAAAAGTGTACTGTCTCTATATTGTCTATATTGCATAAACCCCAAAGGGAATTGGTGTGCACTCCTCCCTTTCTGAAGCTCTGCATGCAATATTGTACATCTGTATGCGCTGTGCTGTGTTTACTGTGCTGTAAAGAGCCTAGTTTGAAATGAGAATGCCTGTTCATTTATCAATTTGATTAATGAGCACCACCTACAGGGCAGCTGAAAGTACTGCAACAGATGAAATTGCTAGTGCCAGGGGTTTAATAATTTTCCAACCCCTTTTTGAAGATGTTTGAAGTACCACGCTACAGATTACTTTTACGAATTTTAAATTATATGTAGACTTGTACACAATAAAAAAAAAAGAAACAATTATAAAAGTGGCGCGGAGTTCCATGTTTAAAAACAAAAATCAGAGGCTTAAGAGTAAAATGTAATAATCCTACAATACATGGAATAAAATCTGTATGTCCAAAAAGAACCTGTAACCATCACTTAAATGATCAAAAAGGTAAAAAAAAAAAAAAAAGAGGGTGTTTTTTTAAATATTTTGGGCAGGAATAAAATGATAGGTAAAGTGGGTTACAGCAAACTTACCTTACAGTGTGTATTTATGCAATTAGATTCAAAGTGTCTGTCCACTAACCTTCACACAGGGCAGGATCTGTGTCATGATCACATTCTCCCGACAGTCTGCTGACAAATTCTCACAAAACTCTGATAGAGAAATTAAAACAAACAAAAAAAAAAGATACAAGATGAGTTTTTAAATTGGACATGTTTCCACAATTAAATACAAGGTTAGCTCAGCCTGTTTGTTCTCTCACAGCTACCAAATACTAGTTTGCCCACATCAAGATGGTGTTTCCAGGCATTATATATACAAGCTATTGGTGGCAAACAAAGCTGACCCATCAAAGTTTAAATGTATGGAAGCTTTTGATGGCATAATAGAAAGATGGTGCTTCTGAAAGTCCGTAGAGTTAAATTGCACTTAAATACGTAATAAACCGCAGAAAAAACTGCAAAAAATAGATTCCATAATCTAATGTCTAAGGCAAACAGCAACTAAAACCAAGGCTGTATCTAGGCCGCCACGGGTTGATTTATTTATTTTTTCATTTATTTAATTAGTGTTTGCACGAGAAAAGCATGTGGCGTTTACTTTGTGGTGTGCATAACTGAATGTCCACTGGGGGCTAAACAGTGACAAGTTCATATTACAGCAAACTTCAAACCCAAGCATACAGTGGTGAAAAGAATGAAAGCCTACATTAATTACCCTATTAAACCTCTTCTCTTGTCATTTTTCTTCCCAACACAGGTGCAGTGATTATAAAAGCCTCACCTTTGACCTTGTGTGATGCAGCGGCTCGCACTTCGGCCTCACAGTCCTTCATGAGGTTCTGGAATGCCGGAACTAGGTCTGTCTTTGTGATTTCAGGACCCACTGCCTTCTGAAGCTGTAGAGAGGGAGGATAGCAAAGGCTTTGACCATTAGGAAAAGGAGTACTAACCAAAGCTTTCCAATCTGTTTTCTTACTTTATATTAGCACAGATCTCTAGTCCCCCATTGAAGATTGTTCTTTGCATGTTTTTTTTTAAGGATATTAACTGTAGCTTTGGTTTTTTTTTTTTTAATTAATCAATTAACAATTTGCTTAAGTAAAGTTAAATCTTTTAATCAGTTCAAAGTTCATTTTACTTACCTCGGTGAACTTGTCTGCCACCATGTAGCGTACACGCCAGGATTTGTCCTCTGTGGCTTGCCGTAGTGTTGGCAGCACCAGGGATTCCAGGTCTTCTTGAGGCAGAAGCTGAGCAATGTTTACACAGGCTTCCACTGCGAGTAAACGCACTGAATCCTGACAGACACCAAAACACAGGAAAGACAGTCAGCTCTCTGCTCATTATTTTAACCACTTCATTGCTACTGCGGGGTCATGCATGTCCATTTGGAGTCATGCTAAAAGACAGGATATTCTGCTTTCCTTTAAAATTTAATTCATTCCTTTAAAGTCACCTTGGAATTACTCGTTGCAAAGAGAAGGGCATTCATCAGCTTGTGCCACTGCTATATCAGATCAAACACTTCGTCCCTTGCTTTTGTGTGAGGTGGATATTTTTAATGCAAGCACGAGCAAAAGACCAAATCATACCAAGTACACTGTGATCACAAATAATTGTTGGTAAACATTGCATCAATACATTTATTTCCAATACCTTTAGTTGGGAGTGATAGTGCGTTTCTAAATTCTTTGGATGGATATGCTCAAAGGTTTCTCGCATCGTTTAATGCATGCGTCACAGATTACCGGGGTATGGTAAAGTGGCACCTCTTTCAATGGGTTACAGCATTTGCCTTCGGTGGTCACCGAATTTGATTGACGACAACTCAACCAATCAAAACTGTAAACCAAGGAGACGTAGCCAATATGTTAATAATCAAACTAGCGGAAAGGGGAGATAGGGGGGAGATGAAGGGGCAACAGGGCGAAGGAAGAGGAGGAGCCGAGGTGCACAGACCTGCTCGTCGGAGGCGAGGTTGGAGAACATGGGGATGATCTCACTCTTGATGTACTCCAGCTCCAGAACCTTGGCAAACTCTCCCAGCTTGGAGGCGGCCGCTCGTCTAACCATGGGGGTGTCGTCAGAGCACAGGCTGCGGAAGTGCCTGCGCAGCACACAAGCAGAAAAAGGAAACATCAACTTGCATTGATAATGGGGGTGGGGGGCACATTTCATACTAACACGGTTTGAATTGTTAGTGCTAAAGAGATATATCAAGCTTAATACAGTGTGGAGTAGTGGTTAGGGCTCTGGACTCTTGACCGGAGGGTTGTGGGTTCAATCCCAGGTGGGGGACACTGCTGCTGTACCCTTGAGCAAGGTACTTTACCAAGATTGCTCCTGTAAAAACCCAACTGTATAAATGGGTAATTGTATGTGAAAAAAGAATGTGATATCTTGTAAGTCGCCCTGGATAAGGGCGTCTGCTGAGAAATAAATAATAATAATAATAATAATAACAATAATAATAATAACAGACTTCTCATAAATAATAAGCAAGCCAACTGACAGTGCCCTGACAGTGCTGTACTTTTGCATATGCTAGTGAAGGCCCCCCCAACTGTTTTTATTCTCGCTGCATTGTAAATGTACATTTATTGTAAGTCAAAGTTATCACAAGTATAGTAAAGTAAGCCATGAGTGCTGGACACTCATGGACAGGGGATAGATAAAGTGTGCCTGCGTTGGTGTTTAATTAAATGCATTTGAGTGACATCCAGAGCTGCATACTCACTGTCTGATCTCAGCCTTGACCGCGCTGGACACGCGAGGGTAGCACACACTGAAGAGGCCACATGCGGAGGTGCGTGAGGTGAACCAGTCCCCGCTGGCCAACCTCTTCACAAGTGGGACGAAGTGAGCCTCCAGGTCAGCTGGGGAGTGCTCCTGAGAGATGGAACGCAGAGACTCCACCGCCTTGTCTCTCACCACGGTCTCCTCCACTGTGGCCAGACTCTCCAGAGGGGGCTGAGGACGGATCATTGAAAATGCAAATCACAAGGCAGTCAACCTATGCACTCCCCCCCCAAGCCAAACCTGGCTCTTCGAATGGTCAAATATGATTTTATTTGTTTAAGACTGTACTAGTACCATACACAAAAATGTACCATTGCTCGACTCGTAGTCATCACAGTCTACCTCTCTGTTCTTTTAGGTCCACCTACCCTCTGCTCTCACTGGTGTTTCTATTCTTAGGAGTCTGTTTTACCACGTGTAGGGTTTGAGTTGCTGTTAACAACTGACTCTTTGTAAACCACTCACTCTAAATGTCTATTCAGTTTGGCTCTCTTGCAGAAAAAAGGCTGGCGACCCCGTGGGCTAGATCCTTAAAAGTTTTACCTCCAAATCTTCAAAACAAATTAAATATTAAATAAATAAATAAATAAATAAATAAATAAATAAATAAAAATCAGAAAGGAAAAACGTATCTAAATTAAGTTACCAGATTAGAAAAATGCAACCCTGAAATTTTATTTAGGGGGTTTGAAATTCATCTAAAGTTGCTTTACCCTGTCCTATGACAACATTAGCGACACAGTTAGTCTGTTTCAGATGTCAATGTACGTACCAGTAAGCAGTGCACATACTCTGGACCTCCAACCAAACAGGTGAAAGTACCAAGCTGCTCTGCAAGTGCCAGCAACACCTCATCCTCATCATAGATTGTGTCTGCAGAGTCAAAATTAGAATACAATGATCACAAAACCAGTAAACTGCAGCATAAACTAAATACATCCCAGATGCATCTAGCACTGGGGTGGCCAATCCTGGTCCTGGAGAGCCGCGGAGTCTTCCGGTTTTCGTTCCATCTGCGTTCTCAATTACTTAATTGAACCAATTATTTTACTAATTATTCAACACTAAAGAAAAAAAAAATCCAGGTCTTTAGCCATTGATGATGTAAAGATACACAGAAAACCTGTAGCATCGTGGCTCTCCAGGACCAGGGTTGGCCACCCCTGATCTAGCACACATAAAGAAAAACGTATGGCGTTATTTCTGTTTCTGTTACACCAAATCTGGGCAAGTAGTTATGATGGCAGGAGTCTTAAATAGGACCTAAATAGCTCATCATGAAATTGATTCCAATCATTTGCAGCAAAAAGAATGCAGTTCAAAATGTAGACTGCAAGTATATAAAGTTAATTTAATGACAAAGCTAAACCCTGATAGACATACAATCTCAACATTAAAAAAAAACACCACTGTCTTTACCACATACTGTACTGCATTTACTAATGAGAATATATTCTATATGCTGCTGTATATGGCTGTGAAATTTTGAGGCTTGGGTTTCAAATCAGGATACTCTGACCTTCAGAAAAGTGCTTTAGACTTCAGATGATGAACATGTTTCCTGGTCTATTGAATAATCAGGATATAAATACAGGTTAAAAGTGTTTTCTTCTTGCGTAAAATAGAAGATGCCACAACACAATGAATGACAACATATTATGGGTTGTATTGATTTAGTTTCCCTAGCTTCAGTCGAAAGCTGAGGGAACACGAAACCGCTTGGAGCTCGGTTTCGGGAGACTAGGTTTCAGGCCACTGCGTGGCACACCAGGAGAGGCTTGGGGTTTGATACAGCAAAGTGGCTTTGTGTTCCCTCAGCTTGAGGGTCATGAGTTGACAACTGGTCAAGTAAAATGTATCTAGCTGAACACACAATGAAGGACTGGAATCCCTGCTTTCTAAAGGAGCGTGTTAATGCGAGACCTGTTAGGAAGGGCAGCAGTTCACTGCGAGTCCTCTCCACTCCGAGAGCCAGCGCAATGGTGGACAGCTTCTTGATGCTGTTCAGGCGCAGCTAAAACGGAAACAAAAAAGACTTTCACATGCCGACCAAAAAAAAATTTTATTCTTACATTTCACTCTCTTGATGTGCATTAAAAGGATTGCTCAGAAGATGAAATTAATGCATTCTCTGAACGTAGTCCTTTACAAACAGCGGCAGGGACTTGGGCTGTACTATTCGCATAGCTGATAATGACCCAGGACATGTGTATAAGAATATCAAAACAATATTTTTTGTTTGTTTTCGAAAGAAATTGGTAACAATTTGTAGTATGCAGCAATAGTAAAGGTGTAATAACCATAAGATTATATTTCCATTATTATTTTATTTCTTAGCAGACGCCCTTATCCAGGGCGACTTACAATTGTTACAAGATATCACATTATTTTCACATACAATTACATTATTTTTACATACAATTACCCATTTATACAGTTGGGTTTTTACCGGAGCAATCTAGGTAAAGTACCTTGCTCAAGGGTACAGCAGCAATGTCCCCCACCTGGGATTGAACCCACGACCCTCCGGTCAAGAGTCCAGAGCTCTAACCACTATTCCACACTGCTGCCCATTTCCATTAGCATGACAGCCCTTTGCTGTTTTGCTATTATTTTTTGTTTCCTAAACTTACTTTCCACTTTTACTCTGTCATATAACTACATTAACCATCGAGGTAATTTGGCCCAAACCAAAACCAGCTTCCTCTGGTTTGTAGTGTAGAGGCTATTTCACACTGGTATTTAAGGCATGCAATTATGGTACAAATAATAATTCAACATGTGCATTTCTATTTGAACCTTGCACACCAAGTCTGTAGTTGTTTTACAGCCCTGATTTCTGAAACGCAAATGTATCGCTATAAAATCTGTAAAAAACAAAAAAAACACAAAAGCATTTTTAACCCAAAATGCAGGTTTATAGGCTGAATGTGTTTATAAAAAGTCGGTTTTCTAAGCGTAGCCCACAGCGCTTGTCACTACACCTTTTAAGTTGGCTTAACAGTTTTAACATTACAGACTTTTCTTTAATGTAACGATATGTATCTCTCTAGTAATATATTAATATTAACATTAATAATAATAATAATAATAATAATAATAATAATAATAATAATAATATACAGGGTGGTTATATAAGTAAGTTTTCCACATCAACGCACCATATCATTGATGTGGTAAACTTACTTTCTAACCATCCTGTATATATAATATAATATAATATTTAGTGAGCATGGAGTCTGAGTGGGGAAAGAACAGGCACAATGTGTACCGACCCAGTTGTTCTGTATTTGGTTAACATCTTGGGTACCACAGTAATTAATAGGCTATTCAGTGACGTAATCGCAAACCGTTAAAATATCTGTTAAAATGCTAATTACAGCATATGACTACTACGTTATAATTTTTGATACTTATCAACAAGGGCTACCAATGGAGCATTCGTTGTTGCTGTCAAATGACGATAAAATCTTGTTTTAACTACCATTTTTCTAAAATATTATTTATAATTGATTACAAAAAAAGTGCATAACAATAAACAACAAAAAAAACAACAACATTCAATTAATATTTTTGAAATAAACACAATTCTGACCTCGACTGCTTTTACTACAACACACACAAGTGCACCACTATTGATTTTTCGATTAGATGATACGAAGATAATTGATAAGCGAGCGTTTAACTCGGTGTGTACCTGTAAAAGACCAATCGTTTACTGTAAGCGCAGGTCAAGTTTAATTTCATCAACTTACATAACATGCGTCACAGTTCCTGCTAGAACAATCTTCCCTGCAAAGTACGTTAGACCGCTGCGTCATGACTTTTTAAATTAAAAATAAAATCCTATTCACAGGTCAGCGCGTTACCAGTGTTATACTGACAGTGGGTTTTAGTTAATAAACACAACTGAATTACCTTAAAACTGTCACCAATAACGTATTTCTTCAAACCCTGTATAGTATCTGCCTGCATTGCAACAGAGTCCTGTTTCATTCAAAAACTCAGAGAACGCATTATTATTATTTTGTTTTTATTATTATTATTATTATTATTATTATTATTATTATTATTATTGATAACAGATATAAACCTAATACAGACAGGCCATTTCGAGTATTGCATACTGACATATTCTGATGTTACGATACACGTAAATACAGAAGTTTTCTCAAACAAAAATAACAGTTTTGATAGCGTGAGTAACGTTGACCAAATCAACTCCAGCCACCTCCCCTTTGTCTCTTGCGCAGTTTTGTTTCTCTTTGATATTTCGAGGCACTCCGAGTGCCAGTGTCTTATTTGTATTATTGTGAATAAAAGGGTCAGGACGGACCTGCACGTCCTCGTTGCGCAGCTCATCGATGAGCACGGCGATGGGATAGAGAGAGTCGTCTCCGTCTGCCGCCGCCATCTTCAGAGTGCTTGGGTAGACTGAAGTTGAGAGCAAACGGGGTTCCCACTCCCGGCCAGCAGGGGCTGCCTGTGCCTGGCACAGCACAAGGAATATTGGGCAAAACCCAACCTGTCAATCCACACGGTAAAGCGTGACGCATGCCTAAAAAACTAACTAAATAAATAAATAAATACATTTTAAAAAGCTGCAGTGGAAATGAATCAACATCTGATGGTTAAGTTTATTTAAAAAAAAAAAAAACGGCTGCTGTTGCAACTTGAAATCGCTCTGCCACTATTTATTTATTTAATTAATTAATTTATGTAAGTAATGTATTTTCCCTTATTTTTTTTTCAGGTACATGCTTTGACGCAGGACACACTCCTGAGAGGAAATGATCTAGGAAATGCACGTTGAACAGATATCCTGATAATAAGGCCTAGAAGTTATAACAATCTTCTTTCAGAAATGCACAAATGCAGGCTAATGGAAAAAGCACATAGTGTTATTATTATTTAGCAGACGCCTTTATCCAAGGCGACTTACAGAGACTAGGGCGTGTGAACTATGCATCAGCTGCAGAGTTACTTACAATTACGTCTCACCCGAAAGACGGAGCACACGGAGGTTAAGTGACTTGCTCAGGGTCACACAATGAGTCAGTGGCCGAGGTGGGATTTGAACCAGTGACCTCCTGGTTACAAACCCTTTTCTTTAACCACTTGACCACACAACCACACATCTTTTATATCCCTGGGTTACGCATCCCTGCCACACTGAAGCAGTCGTCATGCATGCTTCAGAAGTAAAGATGTTAATACGTAACTCAGTGGTACGCTGTCAGTTAAAATACAGCTGCCATTAAGGGCCTGTGTAAACACAGTGTTTGATGAGACATAAAACCCAGATCCTATTGTGATGCATAGTTCACCCCTTCGTCTCTTGTTAGTAGCTTTGGATACAATTGCCTGGTAAATGACTCATTAATAATAATAATAATAATAATAATAATAATAATAATAATAATAATAATAATAATAATAATAATAATAATAATAGTGCTTAAGAGATATTGTCCTGTAAGCCTGTTGTTTTTAAAAAGCTTTTTTTATCCTTCCTCCGCAAATAAAAGAAAATTGTGGAAAAGCAAACAGGTCCCTGAATGAAAGAAATGTGCAGTTTTGAAAGAAACACAAACAAGCAAACATGTCTATGGCAAGCAACTAGAACTGATGAATGGCTCCTCAAAGCATCTTAACACACACCTATACATGCACAAAGAACCACCAGAATAATTGCAAACATCATACAAATGTGAAGCAAATACTCTTTAAATTGGTTTTGTTTTCAATGTCTTGTTAGGTGAAATGTCCTGATAACAGTTGGCAATCTAATGCAAATAGTTGCAATCTTTTTCCAGAGCGCCTAGCATCCGCATAGAAGCACTAATTACATGCCCCCTGTTTACAGGGTCATTAATGTCTGTGATTGGCTAGGGTTTGATCAGGTTTTGCTGTTTGTTTAATCTGCTTCGTTGCTAGAAATATTGTGTCACCCAATCACATACAGCACCTTTCCAACCTCTTGGGGAAAATTAATCATTAAAGACAGCAATTAGAGACTGAAGCCTACAGCTCTATTCAGAGGCCTCACAATGGGAGAGATATTACAATATATCCTAACAAATAAAGCAGACCTCATTCAGCTGTGCATGGCATGGATGTGTTAAGGTTAATGTGAACAAATGCAATTAAGCCCTATTTTAGGGGGAAATAAATGATGGTTTTAGTGTGCGTGAAAGTTATCGAAAGTTACAACCATCTATCAAAGTCACAGCCAAGTTGTTTAGGTATTGATGTTAACTTTAGTGGAGTTCGGGTGGGGTGAGCCAGAGCTTCGCTCCGTCCTGATTTCTGCCTATCATCACTGACTCCCTATTAAATCCAGTCACAGCTCAACTCTTTCTCTTGCGTTTAGCATTTTTCTCCTCCTCCTCACTTTTTTCACATGCCGCGTGCCTCTGTGTCGATCCCCTTTGGGGAGACAGTGAGTCTCACTTCCCTGACCTGGAGTTCCAGTAACTCCACAGGTTCTTCGTGTGGTCAGAGGGGACTACCAGCCACACTATTCTTTCACAGCTCATGCGCTATTATTATTATTATTATTATTATTATTATTATTATTATTATTATTATTATTATTATTATTTGTTTATTTAGCAGACGCCTTTATCCAAGGCGACTTACAGAGACTAGGGTGTGTGAACTATGCATCAGCTGCAGAGTCACTTACAATTACGTCTCACCCAAAAGACAGAGCACAAGTTGGTTAAGTGACTTGCTCAGGGTCACACAATGAGTCAGTGGCTGAGGTGGGATTTGAACCGGGGACCTCCTGGTTACAAGCCCTTTTCTTTAACCGCTGGACCACACAGCCTCCTTTAATAGCTATCGCTTGCCTCAAGAAAGAAGGATATGGCCCTCATACTGTTAGTACTGGAGTCCCACATCTAACAATTGTGTTCTTTCAGATTCTCTTCCTTGAACTGCTGCATATGCCTGTGGCTGATATGGGTCTAGTCAAAACACCACCTGTTGCAAGCAAGATAATGGTACCATGCTGCTAATGCAGCAGAAATATCTTTCCACATGATCGCATTGATAGCAGCTATGGGAAAAGGTCACGTCAAAACTATGATATAATATCACTCACCTTCCCTTTTGTATTTTATTGTTTTATAGGCTGTGGTTGAATTAAGGTAATGTACCATCCTTCACTGGTCATTGCTTCCTGCTGTCCTGCAATTCTAAGCCATTTCACTCAACGACAAACAACAATTAACATTTTATTTGATGTGCCCTTTCCCACAATAAACCTCTGCTCTACTCGGTACTTCATATTCCATGATACAAGCTTGCGAGTTTTAGTTCGGCATTGATGAAGACGCTAGCAACAATGCTCCAGCTTGAGGTAAAGGTTTTCTAAAGATGTCTGCCAATTGATTCAGACATGGAATGGATTGCTTATACTATCCGGAGCAGAGAAGAAATCTCTCCACACGGTGGGGTCTTTCCTGTACTGAAATCTACAACGGCTTGTGAGAGGGCCACACATGGACAGTAGTTTTTGAAGATATCATGCTGCAGGTTGGGTTACAGACATCTTAACAGAAAAGGAATTTTAAAATCAGCGATTTGCTTGACCAGGGGAGTTTGGCTAACACGAGGTGAATGGATTATTGTCTGCAAACGACATTACAGTGCAGTCTGGAATCTTTGAAAATATGATAAATTAAGGATTGTGCAATTCAGTTTTTTTTTTATTAGTAGTATGGCTAAAAATGGTAAAAAAGATTTGAAAATAAATTGCAGGTCTTTGTTTAAAGTGCTTTGACTGGGACAAAGCTAAGGGAGTTTAAATAAAAAAGGAACTAATTTCTCACTATTCTGTAAGTATACTGTACTTGCCACAACAAGAATGAGCACAAAGATTTAAAAAAAAATTCCGGGACAGATCTGAATGCACAAAGTCCAACCTGAGACTTGGCGATTGCTACTGGCGTATTTTTGGGCTGTAGAAAATGCACAAGTAGGCACTGAGTTTCTTGAGAGAAACAACCATTCAATCAGCAACAAATAATCTTTGATTTCCAGCATTGGTTTTGAATACTGTTTTATTTTAATAAGGTAATTAAATCATTGGAACCAAGCACAATTTTATCGCCAGATTATTTGCAGATGTATAAAGACAAAGCACTTTCAGGAAATCTTCATAAGTTGTTGAAAAAGCACCAAAGTATCCCAGATACATTTCTCCAGAAATATCATACCATAACTGTTGAGCTTTCTCAAAATAAAATTCAGAAAGTCGGAGTACAGAACATCTCCCAAGATCTTTCTTGTACAGGTCATTTAAAAGTGTTGTGTGCCTGCAGGATTACTTGGGATGACTATGGAAGAAGAACCTCGGAAAGAATGCCTGGAACAGCTCTCGTTGACCATCTACACAATTACAATGATATTAGGTCTACCATCCAATGTGTTGGCCCTTATAGTGTCCATCAAGAATACCAGAAATCAAAGAGCAACCCCTAATGATGTCTACATGATCAACCTTTGCTTAGCCAACTTGGTGTTCATCGCCTGGTTGCCCATTAAGATCCTGGAGACCTTTAAGAACCAGTGGACCTTCCCAAACTTTGTCTGCCTGCTTTACAACTTCTTCCACTTCAGCACCATCTATGCCAGCATATTGTTCCTAACAGCAATCAGTGCGGGTCGCTTCCTGAGTATTGCCTTTCCAATCCACTACAAGCTTTACAAAAAAGCCAGGAACTCCTGGCTGGTCTGTTTGGTCCTCTGGGCTATTGTTTTGAGTCACGTGGCGTTGATGTTCATCACAGAAAGAAATGGGGACCAGTATTTTGTCTCCCCTTCCGATAACAACACCTCCACCTGCTTTGAGAACTTCACCCAGGAGCAACTGGATTTCCTTGTCCCCCTGCGCTTGGAGATGGCTGTGGTTCTCTTCTTTCTCCCCTTGTTAGTCACAGCTTTCTGTTACCTGAGTTGTGTGGTGTTGGTGCTGAGATCCAGCCTGCATCCGGCACGGAAAAGCAGGGTTGTCGGAGTAGCCGTGTCCACTCTGCTCATTTTTGTGGCCTGTTTTGCACCATATAACATCTCCCATGTGGTTGGCTTCATCCAGCACCAGAACGTGTGGTGGAGAAGAGAGGCTCTCCTGACAAGCACCTGCAATGCCTTTCTGGAGCCCGTCATTTTCTTCTTTCTGTCGTCTTCTTTGGAGCACAGTTTTCGACAGTCCTGGTTGTCGGTGAAGGAGAGATGGTCTTCCGTCAATCGTAAAGCTGTTCTGTTCTGCACAAAAAGAAGCGGATGATTGGTTCCTCGGGAACAGTGCTGTGTGATTGGGGTTTGCAATCATTCTGAGCTCTGTTGCTCCAATATTAAGTTGCTGTCCTTGAATTCTGCCTTTATTGACTTTCTTGACAATTGAATAAACCACTTTGGGCCTGGATGGAGTTTTGATTGGTTCAAACAAACAATTTAGAACATACTGGTTAAGCAAGAGTTGGTACTGAAAGACCAACTTATGCGCCCCTGCCTTATAGAAACTTGCATAGCTGGGGTAGTAAGCCTCTGCACACCCAGCCCATGTCCTTAATTATAAATTAAAACAATTAAACCCATAACTAGGTCCTCAGGAAGCAATATTTTAACCAGAGATGCTCACTTGTGCTTCAAAGAATTATTATACTTTTATTTTCTGTTTACCCATTCTGGTTTGTGTATGCACTTCCTGAACCATCGTTATGTGCTGTGAATGATACATATATATGTATTTGTTTAATGTATGCTACAGAAAATAAAACTGTTTTTAAAGACATCTTAAATTGTGAGTGTGCATTTATTTACCCTTGGTTACTGTATACAGCAGGTGCTAAGGGAGTTATAGCTAATGGAATAATTCCATGTATATAGCAAGTGTTGAGAGTGTTGAGAGTTCTTGCAATGAGTAGCTTTTTTTTTTGTATTACTGCTCCAGATTTCAATGGATCTCATTTCAATCTGGCTTTCACTCAACTCAATGACATATCACACATGTCACATTGATCTGCCACGTTGTGTTCCGTTTCCTTTTGTTTTGCTGGAAAGACGCTTTGGATGAAAACAAATGGAGCAGTCAATGAAATCGAGCAACTGCTGTTTCATAAAAAAAAAAAGAAGAAACATAACAAATTAAAGAAAGAAACTAAGAAAATGCAGGTTAACGATATCGAGAGTGATTGTATATATGGTTTAAGCTAACAGACATTGTTTTTTTTGTTTACACTTCTACAATCTGGTTGTTAAGCATCTCTTACACTTTCTCTTAAAAAAAAAAAAATTAACTGTCCCAAATTGTCCCCGTGAATCTACAGCTGTGGCCAAAAGTCTTGCATGTACCTAGAATTTTTTATTTGAAACACAGTTTGAAATTAAATAAATACACGATATGAACATAATTTAGATATTTTATTTAACATTATGTAATCAAAGAAACTACTAAATTATATCGCAAACGTCTACCGGAAGCCATAATAGTAGTATAGTATTATTTCATGTTAGATTTCGAAATGTCACATTTTTCAGTATCTGTCCGGTTTTCGTTATATGGAAAACTATAAAGCGGTATGTAATTCAATATGTTAACGTAACATTATTCAGCAGGTTTCATTCGACCTTATGAAGCAAAATTAGTTAATTCTATAGGGTGATGCAAAACTTTTGGCCATAGAGGTAACATATAAATATGACGTGACACACTTTTAAAATAGTATGATCAATTTTGAATCTGTTTTAAATGATCTTAAAGTCTTGGTTATTTCACCTTTATTTATTTAATTGATGCCGGGACTATTCAATGCAGTTATCAATGACTGAAATGCTGAAACCAGGATGGACACACATCAGAACTTTAACTGCGGTACCAGTTATGATCACTAGGTGTCGCACTCACACCTAACTAAATTACACTGACCGAAATGTTTCTGTTTTTTAAGATCACATTGTAACTACTGCGGTCAAGCTATCAGACACTTTCAAATTCTTGGTCAAGCTATCAGCGCTATAAAAAAAAAAAAAAAAAATCACTTGCTTTGTCCACGGAAAATCTGACTGTGCATTTACAGTAAACCTCCCCGACCGTCATTATTAAGAATTATAAGATACTGTAGAATTCTGGAGAAATTGCGTACCAAACTCGGCTCAGAAAAACAGCACTTGGTGAGAAGATGTCCCGGTTTAGCCAGCACAGTCCCGGTTTTCCATCAAAGGTCCCGGTGTCCCGACATTTTTCTCAAAATCTTGAAAATGTCCCGTTTTTCAGCCACTTCCGGTAACGCGACACACTCCAAATACCCTTTGTAAAAATAACATAAACAACCGCTTCCTAACTTAATTTAAAACATTTATTAAATTAATAATAATAATAATAATAATAATAATAATAATAATAATAATAATAATAACAGTAGCAATACGTAGGCTATAACACAATATGGCACGTTAAACTAATTAGCCAGAAATTATACAGCCGGGAGTGCACTGAAATTAGCTGTTTAACAAACAAGAAGATAATACTAAGAGTGAGAGGATGGCTATTAAAATAGCCTGTTTTTAAATGGTTTCATTAGTCTTGTCAGTTATTTAAAAGCGTGTCCCAGTTTTGAGCTTTGTAAATCTGGTCACTCTAATTGTAACTACAGTTTATGACTGTTATACAAGTAATACTTTGTTTCCACATTTAAATTTCACCAGTAAAAACAACACCATAATAAACTAATATTCTAAGTGCAGTTTAACACCAGTGAAATTACTTTGTGGTGTTTGTTATTCCTGGGCGTTGTAACTGCAATTTACCAGACATTGAATTGCAGCTGTAGTTCAGCATTTGCTTTCAAACTGAGAAGCGTGATGGCACTAAACTACAAGACATACTTATCTCCCACCAATGCCCGTCTCCTAGACTGTTTGATCGCAGATACACTATCTTAAACAAATATAGCACATGTGCTGAGAGCTACATGTAGCTCTCGAATTTAATTACGCACTTTCCCGATTTTAATAAAGCGAGCAGCTTGTAATACCAGCTCCGGGTACTCTAATTACTTCTACAGGCACTTTTGAAATGTTGCCAACCAACCTACTGTATATATGAAATATTTTCAAATATTAACGTTTAATTCTAAATTGTGTCCGTCTCTGATATACGGAAGTACGGAAGCGTCCTAGTGCCAATGAAAAAAAAAAAAAAATCTCCTAGCTAGGAGAAAAAAAGTCCTACGTAGGGGTATCCCCCTTCCTAGAGAACCTTTTGCACAATGATTAATCTAACCTAAATTATTAAAATTACATTTAGAATCAATAAAAGAAAGAAAACACAGCAACACTGGTTAATTAAAAATAATATAATTTGCAACTTGAATTAAAAACCCATCAGTGAATGGAGTGTACATGCAATCATATGCTGACAATGACAAACTTCAGTTTTTCACATCACCCTTACATAGAAGTTTTATTTTGTGGGTTGTACAATGACTGTCGTGGGTCACAAAAAGTTTCTCTTCTGCCAGTAACACCCCCCAGAATAAACTTCTGCCAGTAGTTCAACGGGGATGAATAAAATATTTGGTTTCCATAAAAGGCAAATTGTTACAAATTTGGTTACGTGCAGCTACCAGCATCAGCGAAATGAGTAAAACTCCTACTAGTTGTAACACTTAGAATAAGAGGAAATCGCAATTTCCGATCAGGTCATGTGGCTACCACCACATCTTATATTTCTGTGGCTGTGTCTCTGTGTGTGGCAGAGAGTGTCGCACATTTAGGTATGATACAAGACTGAACAGGTGCACAGAACACAAAGAGAAGATCACAACTGAAGTTTACCAAGTTTTGCAGGTATTCGGTCTCTCATCTGTTTTATTATGGGCTGAATCCCTGGATTCTCAGGAACAGTCGTTTCATTCAAAAAAGCGACTTGAAAAAATCTGAAGAAATTGCTTCTACCGCACCTGTTACTTTGAATGGGGAGATATTAATCTCACGGTGACTTCCTTGATCAATAAAGGTTCGAGCTACATAAAGTAATAGGAATGCAGTGGGGAAAACCTTTTTTCTAAGACTGAAAAGGTGTTTTACTTGACTGGGCTGTGTGGTACATAAGCTGTGTAAATACAGAAGAGCGAGCCCGGGTTCATTGAGTTGGTGTTTGTTCACTTAACCACGAGGTACAAGAAACTTGTCTGCAATGGGTTAGGTTTTATTGTTTTTACTGGAATTTAAAGAGTGAGAGTTGAAGTTCATGGAGGAAATTTAGAAAGGTGTTTAGAAAGCACAATTTCTTTCTGAAAAAAAAAGAAAACAGGTGAAGATATAGCCATGCTTTTTATATTTTCAAGAGTTTCTTGTTGGCTTACATAGTTAGCAAAACCCATTGTGTGAAATCCTGCTTCATGTTTTTGCTAATGTATAGTTCACCTAATTTGCAGTCGACATTGGAGAAACCTTTTTTTTTGGGGGGGGGGGGGGGGGGGGGGATTAAGAATGAATGCTTGAAAGGGTTATGAATTTGGAAGGAACCATAGTATTGTTTAATTTACATTAGACACAATAACTACAGTTGCAATGCATCTGTGGCTTTCATTGTAAGCCTGTTTATATAATTAGTACAGCATGAGGCATCTTATTACTATGTTAATGAAGTAAAGGGTATACCTGGCTCCTGTCAAATGCGCTATTGCAGCCCTGAGTCTCTGTATTGCTTGTACCATTTGTAATTACTATGGGCTCTTTTGATCCATTCCAGTCCAGGATCAACCATATCCTATTATTCCATTTAGCAGAGCCTTGACCCAAGGCAGGAGCAAGGGATACATTCACTGACTGTAACTGCCCTGAGTTTCTCCAGGGTTTATTCTGCTGGAGGTAGAACAACCTCTGTCAAGTTTTTATAGGTCTGTTAGAGTAGTAAAATAGTTTACAGCCTTGTTTTTTACAGCTGTTGCACAACCCTCTTGATCTGCTAATTGTTCTTTTATTATATTGTCAGTGATATCTGGCAATGGCTATTTGAATGAATTTCAGATGAATTAGGAATGTTTTAAGTGGGAAAAACAACTGTGGTGAATCATGTGTCAAATAATTCTAGTGCAGAACTGATTCATCACTTATAGCAATGGGGCTATGGGAATCTCCAAATGTTTTTACAGAGCTTTTACTTTCTTTAAAAAAGTTTAATTTTGCTGTTTACTATTCGAGCAGATAAGCTATGAAAATGGGATGCCCATTCAGTTAGAGTTTCTATAGTGCTTACAGTGGTACAGCATTGCTAGGGACACTGTATATGAACCATGGCTGTTAAATACTGCATATTATATTTAAGCATATTTAGAAGTGTTGAATAAATTTCATTAAGTTCTCTTTACAACAAAAACTGCCTACAAAATGTGTAAGAATGTTTGCGTATATGGAAAAGCTATATATTGAAATAAAAACAGTATATTACTATAAATAAAACAAGGTCAAAAACCCCTACATTATATCGACCAGTTGAAGCATAGCCAGATATAGAGATAATAATGTAACTAAGCCTTTTCTCTTCCCTTCCTCTGCAGTTCTTCAGTAGCCATTTACACACCAAACGACAATGGCTCTGACGTTCCACAATCAGCTTATCCTGTCTGTTTATATTGTGACCTTCGTGACGGGGTTACCCGCCAACATCCTGGCCTTTTATACCTTCTGCATGAAAGTCCGCCGCAAACCAGCTCCCATCGACATCCTCCTTCTCAACCTGACCATTTCGGATCTCATCTTTCTTCTCTTCCTACCTTTCCGGATGGTCGATGTCCTCTCAGAGAGTTGGGTGCTTCCCAACTTCCTGTGCCCTTTGAGCGGCTTTGTATTCTACTCCACCATCTACATCAGCACCTTCTTTCTAATGGGGGTCAGCGTGGAGCGATACTTTGGGGTAGCCTACCCTATCCAGTACAAGATGAACCGCAAGCCCATGTACGCTGTCTGGGTGAGCGTCTTCTTCTGGGTCATATCGACCGCTCACTGCACCATCGTCTACATCGTCCAGTACCAGGAACCAGGGAACGGCAGTTGTTATGACAAATTCACAGAAAAGCAACTTAAAATACTTCTGCCAGTCCGCTTTGAAATGTGCCTTGTCCTCTTCTGCTTACCCTTCCTCATCACCTCCTTTTGTTACATCAATTTTATCCGGATCCTTACCACCCTGCCGAACATCAGCCGTCGAAGGAAGCAGAGAGCCATCGGGTTAGCTCTGGGGACGCTGCTGGTCTTCATTCTCTGCTTCTGCCCTTATAACATCTCCCACGTGGTGGGGTTTGTGAAATGGGAAAGCCCCACGTGGCGCAAGGATGCTCTGCTTCTCAGCACCTTCAACGCCTGCTTGGATCCCATCGTCTTCTACTTTTCCTCGTCTGAAGTTCAGAAAAGCGTCACAAACTGTATATCAGGGGTCCTAGGAAAGATACGAGCCATCGGTTTGTGTAGAAGACTTTGTCCGGTGGTGTCCACAGTTGAGGAGCAGACGGAGAGCAGCTCTAACAATCTGTGATGGGCCACCCTGCCATTTGAGTATGTGTTCTTGACTTTTGCTGTACGATGCAAGCCTGATTTTTGGAGCAAGTTTTCTGTGTCTATAGCTCTTGCAATTTTTGGCTGTTGATACATTTTGAGACAATGGGATTTTATTATGCATTCATAAACGTCTATTGCACATCCTTCTTCAGTGGAATTATTGCCCTATTCCATACCCTATTTCTTGACGGCTCAAGTTGCTCAACAGAAGGTACACGAATTCTTGGGAGATGCTTAATAAAACTACTGAATAACTCACTCAAGCTTTCTGTTTCATCCAAAGCCACCTTGCTCAGATTAGTGATTAGTCATTTTTGGTGCACATTTTCTGTGGCCTTGTAAATAAGCTATGTACGCAGACTTTCATGCCAATTTGAACACTGAAAATTCGACATTAAAGAAGCTATGTATTTAACTGATATTGCCCTAAATTGTCTTTTTGACATACGTTCCACACTGTACAAAAAGAAACCGGAATTTTACAGTAAGCTAAGACACTGCAATATTTCTATCTGTACAAGAAACAGCACAGAAGACTTGTTATGATCCAAAAGGATGCTTATACAATGGATATGGCAGAAATGCCTTTGTTAAAGGTAAATCTATAAAGCTTAATTGCCTTTCTTAGCTTAAAGCTAAGAGATTCAACTTTAATTTGGCTAAAAACATGACCTGTAATATTTGCTTTGGAGATGTTGTAATGGATTTACAGTGGTATTTTGCAATATATTCTACAACATTGTAAGCTTTTAAGATTGGATGCTTTTAAAATGTTTAACTTTTTGTATCTGTTTTACCCTAGAATTTGTAAATATTCCACCTACCCTTATACTTGCTTTTTAAAAAGTACCAAAAAATATGTATCATAACTGTACAATTATTTAATGATGACACAGAAAAAGCTATCGTTATTACAATTGTTGCTTGTATTGTGGTTTGAGAATACTTTAAATGTAACCTGGGAGGTTAATTGTGTAATGTAGTAGATTTGAAATGCTTGCCTACACAGACGCTTTGGTAAATAAAAATGAGTTTTGCTAGATGACTGATTAATGCTTTCCCAACGAGTTATAGCATGTTTAATTCAATACAACAGAATTTATTATACTGTGGGTGGATTAAAGTAAGTGAGCTGCTCAGAGCAGCTCAGTGAAAGAACGCACTTAACAGCACGCTCAGCTCCACTCACCCTGAGCAGCTCAGAGTGCAACAGAGCAGATTTTATCACTGATCCAAGAGAGCAGAAAATTCTCACTCTGAGCCACTCAGTTACTTAACACACCCAATATCCAGAATAGTCCTCCTTTTCCTTTCAATGGGCTTTGTGGTGTCATAGCCGTGGTGATAGCTCAGCACATTGCCCACGGTTCCCTTTAAACCTATTTGTGTTACTAGTTTTTAATTTTAAATGACCTCATTGCCCAATCTCATTGTGGCACTCCAGGGTGTCTGCCATTTCAGGGATAATGGCAGTGCTTTGGTGTTTTACAAGGTAATAATGGAACAGTAATGCCATTATCACAAGACAGCCATTCCATTATCACTATTATATCTTTTTCAAGTTCATTATTTATTTACCTCCGTTTGTCTGAAATAAGCATTGCAGTCCACTGAAAGAGACAGAGAGGGGTTTGAGCGTTCCTGTGAAGCGTTTCATCAGTAAGCATTGTTTTAGAACAGGTCTGTTACTGAGTAACAGCAGAATGGCTGACCTCCACAGAAAACTATAGACTGCAATGATCAGTTGTTGTACGGCTATGGCCAAATATTTTGCATCACCCTATAGAATGAACTAAATTTTGGTTCATAAAGTTGAAATGAAACTTGCTGAATAATGTTACGTTAACACATTGAATTACATACCGCTTTGTAGCTTTGCATATACTTAACGAAAAACTGACAAAAATTAAAAAATGTGACATTTCGAAATCTAGCATGAAATACTACTGTACTACTATCATGGGTTCCGGTACACTTTTGCGATATCATTCTCTTACATGATGTTAAATAATAGATCTAGTTCATATATAGAGCCCTGACGACATTCCGTGTTGTACTATAGTCATCAGTTAAATTAGAAATCAATAATTTCCCTATTTTGACAGTTTTCCAAGATTTTCAGTTGCAGTGGTTTCATTTCATACATGCAAAAAAAAAACCTACAGAAGCAATGGGGTGTTCTAACCCATTTGCACACTACTGTATAATGTCACTGAGGGGTGTTACATAGACTATGGCTGCATCACATGACCTCACATATTTTATCATTGGCAGGATCAAACATGCTTGCAAGGCTCAGGCAGGGTTCTGGTACCTGTAACGTAGGGTTAAAAAGGGGTTTCTTACACAGAGTCAAAGTGTAAATAAAGTTTGGAAAAAATAAAAAATAAATAGGTAAAGTTATAGTCATGCTTTTTACATTTTGTTAGCTAACATATTTCCTAATAATTTCCTGATAAGATAAGTGAAATATGCAAAGAAAATATATAATGCTGCAACAGGTATTATAGCCTATAACAACGTATTTCGCAACACAGTTTCTACAGATAAACAAGGAAGTTCTAGAGTGTACTTTTATAGCAGCCTTTAATCAGTACATAAACAGCTTTCCAAGCTCATTTTAAGAAATGCAATGTGGCTTTATGCTGTACCCTATCGTAAGCTGATTATTTCAAAATTCTGTTGACACAAACTGCCTCTTCAGTGTAAGGAGGCCTATTTAATACTGCCCAGTTGCTAGGTAACCTTGTTTGGGGAGAGCTAGGGAGCTGGGTGGAAGTGTATGCAAGTATTATTTTTCCATTATCCGAATGTTTATATTTCTCAAAAGAGGCATCCAGCTGCTTTACAGTTATTTCTAGCTCAAGTATAGTTGTTAGCAGTCATGTTAGAAACGGTTGGTTGCACTTACTGCAAGTGGTTGCTCTGTTATGGATTATTTAGGAAGATCTGCTTGTAGAAACTTCCTTCGTAAGTATAAAATCAATATCTTGCATTTACTTTTCTTGACCGCATTATTACAATCACACACAAGCTTACTAAAGCGTATTAACAAAGGCTTCCTTTTTCCTTTATTAACTTCTGTATGCAATAAGGAGCAAAATGCATGTTCATTTTACAAAACTAAAACTCAGTAATTACATTCAAGGTAGGTAAGCACTCTCAGATGGTTTCTCATTTTGTTAATGCTAATCTGTAGTTCATTAAAGACTGGAGTAAAATGTATTGGAGCCTAATTTGCAGTCAACTTTGGAGAAACCATTTTTTTGGGGGGGTTAAATTGAGAATGGATGCCCCTTTAAAATGTTCTGAATTTGGAAGGGACCGTAGTATTGTTTAATTTAAAAAAAAAAAAAAGAATCAATGATACAGTTGCAATGTATCTGTTGCTTTTGTTTTACGCCTGTTTATATAATTAGTGTTGTATTAGGTATCTTATTACTGTTTCAATTAAGAAAATATTGAAAACGAGAATAGCTTAAAAGTATTCTTTACTTTTAAAGCATTCTTTACGGGGGGGGGGGGTTCTAAAGTTCGTATCAGGATTTAATTTGCACTTGGAAAAGTAGGGTTTTAATTAACGAAAAAAAAAGTATATAACTCACCTTGAAACAGTATTCAAATTATTTGTTGTTTAAAAAAAAAAACTTGAATGAACAAACTACAGTATGATTTGCTGGAAGTGGAAGCGATTGCAGGAGCAATAGCAGCCGGAGATTGACAGACCCCAGATGCGACGCCGACCATACAGAGAGAGGGTGTACAGGACCAGAGTTCATTTCTTAGATTTACCAGACGACGATCTAAAAACACGATTGCTTCTGGATAGGACAGCTCTTGTCGACCTCTGTCACACTGTGGGAGAACCTTGAATTGCTTATAAAAAGGGGCCATGCCGTACCCCGGCATATGAAGATGTTGTCACCTTTGCCCTTCTATGTCTCCGGGTCATTTCAGAGGGTTACGGGTGACTTGATAAAGAGAGTTAACGATGATATCAGTATCCCACTTAATCAGAAGCAGTTAGAAAGTATTAAAAGGGAGTTTTATGACATTGCTGGAGTAATGGGCGCCATCGATGGCACACAGGTTGAACTTAAAACAACCGCAGCACCATTCGTATACATATGTGATCAGGAAGGGGTTCCATTCACTAAACGTGCAGGTGATTTGTGATGCATCATAGAATATCTGGCACCAGGTGCCCCCTCAGAAATCTTTCACATGGTAGCTCAACTGAATCACACCCAACTCATGCTGATAACGACTCTGCATCACCATGCTGTAAAGTGTTTCAGCCAAGCAGACTGTTGCATTTGTGTTCTTTCCTGAGTTTCACAGCACCTACACTGTCAAGTTATTAAACCACAACCGCATCACTGGTTCCCTTTTTAAAAACGAAGAAACACAGCACGCTGCCATCCAGACAGAACAGCAACTGCAGTGACAGCCAGACAGCCCACAACAACAATAAACGCTACAAATAAATCTATTTGAAATACAGACTTAAACTAGGGGAAAAACTGACTCACAAATAGTTTATGCTGGTTCCATTTCTAATTGTACTCTCACAATCATTTTAACTAATCATTACTCATCCCCTAAGCACGGCGCATACTTACTTATTTTATGTTACACGTGACAAAACAGGCAGTTCAAAAAATAAAACATTAATAACCACAATAATAATATCAGGAATAAACTCTTGTGGCAAGATAAATGACGAGACCGAAGATGCAATATCCGTGTCACCAAAAACCCGAGATACAATTACAGGCTTTTTATTGCACACTTTGGACAACTTTATTTGTCATAATTAGTTGTACTTGCTGTTTACAATAGCTTGAAAAAGTAGCACATATGACAGTTTCCTTTACTTTTTGTAATGCTAAGTCCGTTTGTTACCGTAATAAACTGATTTGTCTCGCGTTGAACACCTGTCTGCTTCCCAGTCATGTTGTCGAGTTGCTATATTTGATTAATTTTCCTGTTTTCTCCATTATCTTTCAGTTACGCTTTTGCTAAAAGTTTTAGTAAATTTATGTCACTCGGCGTACGGCAGCATTTTCCCGGTTTTCAACGAACATGTCTCGGTTTTCATCAGTAACATTTTAAAATATGTTGGTCTTTTTCATTAAACTGCCAGTTTGTGGCGAGGGGTATTGCTGCAGAACGCAGACTCGCACAGCGTAGCTCACACAGGGTAGTGCTGCGTGCGCAACTCGTAATAGAAGTCAACATTATATGCTACAGCCCGATCACACGATAAAGGTGATTAATTTAGGTACTAAACACATTTTATTTCAAAGCAATAAGTCTAAACCCCAGGTTCGAGGGGTATTGACCGTAACTTAAAATACACACAACAATAACCTAACCGTAAACCTAAGGTTCGTGGGTTATTGGCTGGTCATCAATTAATTCTCACAGGGTAATCACTATATCAGAAATATGATATACAAAGATACTAAATGGAGACTTCTCTCACACAGCGCGCAAAGGATTCTGGTATATATAGAGATAGCTCGGGAGAATTTTTTCTATGGAATAAAACTTTTGAAGTAGATTTAACATTTGCCCAAGGTCTCTTGGAGAAAAGGCAGCACTAGCACATCATGACAGTATATAATTATTATGAAAAAGGCTATTTTCTGAGCATGGCCCCGCAATGTGGCGCATGCGCAGAAACATCACCCTAAACAAGCTGTGACTGCATGAAAGTCCTGATGTGTGTATCTCAGCTGTCTTTTCTATACAGTGCGTAATTATTAATATTCTTAACATTAAGTTAAGTTTAACCCATGTTTAACCATCTTTTAAATTATTATTAGCTGCGTGTGACGTCAAACAGAGAGCAGCCAAGAGCAGCCAGTGGAGCTGGAACCATTTTTATAGTGGGGGTGCTGAAAGTGATTGAACAAAACTCTAAACCCTGTATATGATGGAAGAAGGTGCACAGCACTTCAGTTCGAGGGGGTGGGTGTTCTATAATCTATAGGGCTGTAAACGGCTACTACTGGTAATAATAATAATAATAATAATAATAATAATAATAATAATAATAATAATAATAATAATAATAATAATAATAATGTAGCGTGCACGGGGGAAGGCAGCAGTAGGGCTGGTAGGTGACGTAATCACACACAGCCCGATATACGCTTCTTGCTAAGGAGCCGTCTCTTTTGTACAGCGGTACAGAAGAGAGATTTTCGCTCTTTTTGAAGCTTCAACCGAATGTATCTGCTTCCGTTTGCTCCTTACTACCACTGAATAAACAGCACGATTCTATAAGCTTAGCATGTCTGTTTCGATTCAACCGATCGCACAGGATACGTGCGAGCAACGCTCCAGATAAGGCTTTGGGTCTGGGAGTAACTTACGCTCTCATTTTAACACAGAGAGTGAAATGTATTTTCAGCGGGTAAAATGCAACATTACCTTGAAGTCATGAGTAATCTCGATAAATACTGTGCAATCTTTAATGGTAATGGGGTAGGCATTTTAGAGCCTTCCATTTTAACTGCAATGTTACTTTGAACTACTGTACAAAAACTTCGTATTAAAATAAAATCAGACAACAGCTGTTCTTATTCACTGTATTGACCACAGCGAATATGACTTTGAAGATAAGCCCAGGAAAATAACTTGTATTTTAACATTAAATTCTCAAACTCAGTGAACATGTTAAAACTTCAATATAAAGCCATATAGATAAATAAAATAAGGAAGTGCATTCATAAGTTATAAAACAGCTTTTACCCTTCAACCTGTGTAGCTTCAATACTTTTTTTATTCTTACTGTGATTGGCTGCATAGATAACAGGGCTAGCCAGAGATTGGATAATGTTTGTTGGGTTGTTTTTAATTGGGTACAGAACTGAAGACATTGTATTCTGGGAGTAGCAATGGTTAGTAGAAGTTTTAGGGGAAGCAGTCAAGCCGTGCAGCAAAATTGCTACGCGCATTTTACGCATTAGATTTAAACTTACTACGTATTTCGGATTTTTTTTTTTAATGAGTAAAAACGGCAGGTACGCAATTTATCTGGACCGCTGCATGCGAGTCCACACTTCAAATAAAAGGTATGCAGAGTGCGTAATGTGCGTACGGCTGTGGGCGCTAATGTCTGGAACGTATGATCAAATTTCCCTGGCTCCTGTCATAACTTACATTTTGACACAATCCGTTGTGTTTAATCATATACCCAATACACCAAATGGCTTTTATTTGAATTAAAATCTACAGTATATATTATATCGTAGTTTCCACACGATGAGAAGGGGTTATATACTGGATATTCCGGCTCCTGTCAAATGCGCTATTGCAGGCCCTGTATTGCTTGTACCAGTTGTAATTACTTTGGCTCGTTTTGATCCCTTCCAGTCCAGGACCAACCATATCCTATTTTTCCATTTAGCAGAGCCTTGACCCAAGGCAGGAGCAAGGGATACATTCACTGACTGTAACTGCCCTAAGTTTCTCCAGGGTTTATTCTGCTGGAGGTAGAACGACCTCTGTCAAGTTTTTATAGGTCTATTAGGGTAGTAAAATAGTTTACAATTGTTGCACAACCTTCTTGATCAATATTTTTTTCTTTTTTTATATTGTCAGTGGTATTGGTAATGCATTTCAGATGAATTAGGAATGTTTTAAGTGGGAGAAACAACTGTGGTGAATCTTGTGTCAAATAATCCCCAGTTTCTAGTTCCTAACCGATTCATCACTTATAGCAATGGGGCTATGGGAATCTCCAAATGTTTTTACAGGGCTTTTACTTTCTTTAAAAAAAGTTTACATTTGAACAGTAATTTTGCTGTTTACTATTAAGCAGATAAACTATGAAAATGATAGTGCTTATACTGGTACAGCACTGATAGAGAAACAGTATATGACCCATGGCAGTTAAATACTGCATATGTTTAAGCATATTTAGAAATATTGTAAAAAAAAAGTTCACTTTACAACAAAAACTGCCTACTAAATGTGTAAGATTGTATGTTTGCGTATATGAAAAAGCTACATATTAAAAAAAACAGTATGAGTATTACTATAAATAAAACATTGTTAAAACCTCCTACAATATTTCAACCAGTTGAAGCATAGCCAGATGTAGAGATAATAATGTAACTAAGCCTTTTCTCTTCCCTTCCTCTGCAGTTCTTCAGTAGCCATTTACACACCAAACAACAATGGCTCTGACGTCCCACAATCAGCTTATCCTGTCTGTTTATATCGTGACCTTCGTGACGGGGTTACCCGCCAACATCCTGGCCTTTTACACCTTCAGCATGAAAGTCCACCACAAACCAGCTCCCATCGACATCCTCCTTCTCAACCTGACCGTTTCGGATCTCATCTTTCTTCTCTTCCTGCCTTTCCGGATGGTTGAGGTCCTCTCAGGCAGTTGGGTGCTTCCCAACTTCCTGTGCCCTTTGAGCGGCTTTGTATTCTACTCCACCATCTACATCAGCACGTTCTTTCTAATGGGGGTCAGCGTGGAGCGATATCTTGGGGTAGCCTACCCTATCAAGTACAAGATTAACCACAAGCCCATGTATGCTATCATGGCGAGCGTTTTTTTCTGGATCATATCGGCTGCTCACTGCAGCATCGTCTACATCGTCCAGTACCAGAAACCAGGCAATGGGACTCATAATGTTTCCAGTTGCTATGAGGAGTTCACAAAAGAGCAACTTAATATACTTCTGCCAGTCCGCTTCGAAATGTGCCTTGTCCTCTTCTGCATTCCCTTCCTCATCACCTCCTTTTGCTACATCAGTTTCATCCGGATCCTTACCACACTGCCGAACATCAGCCACCGAAGGAAGCAGAGAGCCATTGGGTTAGCTCTGGGGACACTGCTGGTCTTCATTCTCTGCTTCTGCCCTTATAACATCTCCCACGTGGTGGGGTTTGTGAAATGGGAAAGCCCCGCGTGGCGCGTGGACACTCTGCTTCTCAGCACCTTCAACGCCTGCTTGGATCCCATCATCTTCTACTTTTCCTCGTCTGAAGTTCAGAACAGCGTCAGAAACTGCATATCAGGGGTCCTAGGAAGGATACGAGCCATCAATTTGTGTAAAAGACTTTGTCCAGCAGCGTACACAGTTGACGAGCAGATGGAGAGCAGCTTTAACAATCTGTGATGGGCCACCCTGCCATCTGAGTATGTGTTCTTGACTTTTGCTGTACAATGCAAGCCTGATTTTTGGAGCAAGTTGGCTGTTGATACATTTTGAGACAATGGGATTTTATTATGCATTCATAAACGTCTATTGCACATCCTTCTTCAGTGGAATTATTGCCCTATTCCATACCCGATTTCTTTGCGTCTCAAGCTGCTCAACAGAAGGTATACAAAAGGACTTGTTGGAAGATACTTGATAAAACTACTGAATAATTCACTCAAGCTTTCTTTTTCACCCGAAGCCACCTTGCTCAGCAGTGTCCAGCTGTTGCACGGCTATGGCCAAAAGTTTTTAGAATAAACTCATTTGGGTTCATAAAGTCGAAATGAAGCCTGCTGAATAATGTTACGTTAACATATTGGATTAAATACCGCTTTGCATCTTTGTATATACTTAACAAAAAACTGACACAAATAAAAAATGTGACATTTTGAAATCTAAAACGAAATACTACTGTACTACTCTTATGGCTTCTGGTAGACTTTTGCAATGTAATTCTGTTATATGATGTTAAATAAAAGCTCTAGATCATTATATATATATATATATATATATATATATATATATATATATATATATATATATATAGTATTCTAAACTACAGAAGCAATGGGGTGTTCTAACCCATTTGCACACTACTGTATAATGTCACTGAGGGGTGTTACAGAGAATATGGCCACATCACATGATCTCACATATTTTCTCATTGGCAGGATCAAAAATGCTTCTAAGGCTCAGGTAGGGTTCTGGTACCTGTAACATAGGGTTAAAAAGGGGTTTCTTACACAGAGTCAAACTGAAAATAAAGTTTGGAAAACAGAAAACAAGCATGTGACGTTATAGCCATGCTTTTTACATTTTCAAGAGTTTCTTGTTGGCTGACATATTTCCTAATCTTACACTGTAACAGACCTCACAGCAAACTTACCCATAGCAAAACGCATTGTGTGAAATCCTGTTTCATGTTTGCATAGAAAACAGTACAAAGTCTTTTTTTTATCTACCTTCATATAATGCTGTTCTGTTTCTTTTTACACGTCTGATAAGATATGTGTAATATGCAAACAAATAATGCCTCAACAGGTACCACTGTCTATAACACTGTCTTTGGCCACACAGTTTCTACAGGTGAACAGAGCCAATTATGGCAGCCTTCGAATCAGTAAATATACAGCTCTGTGGTTTTATGCTGTATCCTATTGCAAGCTGAATATTTCAATATTCCATTGACACAAACTGCCTCTTCAGTGTAAGGAGGTCTATTTAATACTGCCCAGTTGCCAGGTAACCCTGTTTGGGGAGAGCTAGGGAGCTGGGTGGAAGTGTATGCAAGTATTATTTTTCCTTTATCCGAATGTTTATATTTCTCAAAAGAGGCATCCAGCTGCTTTCTAGTATATTTCTAGCTCTAGTATAGCTGTTATCAGTCCTGTTAGAAGAGGTTGGCTAAACTTACTATAAATGGTTGCTGTATATGGATTATTTAGGAAGATCTGCTTGTAGAAACTTCCTTGGTAAGTATAAAATCATAATCTTGCGTTTACTTTTCTAGGATGTATTATTAAAATCCCATACAAGAGATCCATAGCTCACTAAAGTGTATTAAGAAAGGTTTTATTTTTTATTTGATTAAGTTCTATATTTAATAAGGAGCAAAATGCATTTTAAATTGACAAAACTACACCCTCTTGATCTAGTATTTGCTCTTTTTTATATATTACCAGTGGTATCCAGCAATAGCTACTTGAATGTTTTAAGTGGGAGAAACAACTGTGGTGAATCGTGTGTCAAATAATCCCCAGTTTCTAGTTCCTAACCGATTCATCACTTATAGCAATGGGGCTATGGGAATCTCCAAATGTTTTTACAGGGCTTTTACTGTCTTCAAAAAAAGTTTAAATTTGAACAGTAATTTTGCTGTTTACTGTTTGAGCAGATAAACTATGAAAAGGAGATGCTAATTCAGATTTACTTATACTGGTACAGCACTGCTAGAGACACGGTATATGAACTACGGCAGTTAAATACTGCATATGTTTAAGCATATTTATAAGTGTAACAAATCCCATTAAGTTATCTTTACAACAAAAACTGCCTACAAAATGTGTAAGAATGCATGTTTGCACCTACAGAAAAGCTACATATTGAAAAAACTGTATGAGTATTACTATGAATAAAACATGGTTAAAACCTCTGACATTATATCGACCAGTTGAAGCATAGCCACATATAGAGATAATAATGTAACTAAGCCTTTTCTCTTCCCTTCCTCTGCAGTTCTTCAGTAGCCATTTACACACCAAACGACAATGGCTCTGACGTTCCACAATCAGCTTATCCTGTCCGTTTATATCGTGACCTTCGTGACGGGGTTACCCACCAACATCCTGGCCTTTTATACCTTCTGCATGAAAGTCCGCCGCAAACCAGCTCCCATCGACATCCTCCTTCTCAACCTGACCATTTCGGATCTCATCTTTCTTCTCTTCCTACCTTTCCGGATGGTCGATGTCCTCTCAGAGAGTTGGGTGCTTCCCAACTTCCTGTGCCCTTTGAGCAGCTTTATATTCTACTCCACCATCTACATCAGCACCCTCTTTCTAATGGGGGTCAGCATGGAGCGGTACTTTGGGGTGGCCTACCCTGTCCAGTACACGATGAACCGCAAGCCCATGTACGCTGCCTGGGTGAGTGTCTTCTTCTGGGTCATATCGACCGCTCACTGCACCACCATCTACATCGTCCAGTACCAGGAACCAGGGAATGGGACTCAAAATGTTTCCCTTTGCTATGATGGTTTCACAGAAAAGCAACTTGATGTACTTCTGCCAGTCCGCTTCGAAATGTTCTTTGTCCTCTTCTGCATTCCCTTGCTGATCACCTCCTTCTGCTACATCAATTTTATCCGGATCCTTACCACCCTGCCGAACATCAGCCGGCAAAGGAAGCAGAGAGCCATCGGGTTAGCTCTGGGGACGCTGCTGGTCTTCATTCTCTGCTTCTGCCCTTATAACATCTCCCACGTGGTGGGGTTTGTGAAATGGGAAAGCCCCACGTGGCGTGTGATGACTCTGCTTCTCAGCACCTTCAACGCCTGCTTGGATCCCATCGTCTTCTACTTTTCCTCGTCTGAAGTTCAGAAAAACATCAGAAACTGCATATCAGGCGTCCTAGGAAAGATACAAGCCATTGGTTTGTGTAAAAGACTTTGTCCGGCGGTGGCCACAGTTGGTCGAGCAGATGGAGAGCAGCTTTAACAATCTGTGATGGGCCACCCTGCCATTTTAGTATGTGTTCTTGACTTTTGCTGTACGATGCAAGCCTGATTTTTGGAGCAAGTTTTCTGTGTCTATAGCTCTTGAAATTTATGTCAATAAACGAAAAGGGCTGTAGATGCATTTAGAAACAATGAGATTTTATTATGCATTCCTATACACCTACTGAACACGCTTCTTCAGTGGAATTATTGCTGTATTCCACACCGATTTCTTTGCAGCTCAAGTTGCTCAGCAGAAGATATACAAAATGACTTGTTGGAAGATACTTGATAAAACTACTGAATTGCTCACTCAAGCTTTCTTTTTCATCCAAAGCCACCTTGCTCAGATTAGTGCTTAAAGTCATTTTTGGTGCACATTTTCTGTGGTCTTGTAAATAAGCTATGTACGCAGACTTTCATGTCAATTTGAACACTGAAAATTCGACATTAAAGAAGCTATGTATTTAACTAATATTGCCCTAAATTGTCTTTTTGACATACGTTCTACACTGTACAAAAAGAAACCGGAATTTTACAGTAAGCTAAGACACTGCAATATTTCTATCTGTACAAGAAACAGGTGAGTAGTCATACTGAAAATACTTATTTTTTGTTCTCCTGCACAGAAGACTTGTTATGATCCAAAAGGATGCTTATACAATGGATATGGCAGAAATGCCTTTCTTAAAGGTAAATCTATAAAGCTTAATTGCCTTTCTTAGCTTAAAGCTAAGAGATTCAACTTTAATTTGGCTAAAAACATGACCTGTAATATTTGCTTTGGAGATGTTCTAATGGATTTACAGTGGTATTTTGCAATATATTCTACAACATTGTAAGCTTTTAAGATTGGATGCTTTTAAAATGTTTAACTTTTTGTATCTGTTTTACCCTAGAATTTGTAAATATTCCACCTACCCTTATACTTGCTTTTTAAAAAGTACCAGAAAATATGTATCATAACTGTACAATTATTTAATGATGACACAGAAAAAGCTATCGTTATTACAATTGTTGCTTGTATTGTGGTTTGAGAATACTTTAAATGTAACCTGGGAGGTTAATTGTGTTATGTAGTAGATTTGAAATGCTTGCCTACACAGACGCTTTGGTAAATAAAAATAAGTTTTGCTAGATGACTGATTAATGCTTTCCCAACGAGTTATAGCATGTTTAATTCAATACAACTGAATTTATTATACTGTGGGTGGATTCAAGTAAGTGAGCTGCTCAGAGCAGCTCAGTGAAAGAACGCACTTAACAGCACGCTCAGCTCCACTCACCCTGAGCAGCTCAGAATGCAACAGAGCAGATTTTATCACTGATCCAAGAGAGCAGAAAATTCTCACTCTGAGCCGCTCAGTTACTTAACACACCCAATATCCAGAATAGTCCTCCTTTTCCTTTCAATGGGCTTTGTGATGTCATAGCCGTGGTGATAGCTCAGCACATTGCCCACGGTTCCCTTTAAACCTATTTGTGTTACTAGTTTTTAATTTTAAATGACCTCATTGCCCAATCTCATTGTGGCACTCCAGGGTGTCGGCCATTTCAGGGATAATGGCAGTGCTTTGGTGTTTTACAAGGTAATAATGGAACAGCCATTCCATTATCACTTTTATATCTTTTTCAAGTTCATTATTTATTTACCTCTGTTTGTCTGAAATAAGCATTGCAGTCCACTGAAAGAGACAGAGAGGGGTTTGAGCGTTCCTGTGAAGCGTTTCATCAGTAAGCATTGTTTTAGAACAGGTCTGTTACTCAGTAACAACAGAACGGCTGACCTCCACAGAAAACTATAGACTGCAATGATCAGTTGTTGTACGGCTATGGCCAAATATTTTGCATCACCCTATAGAATGAACTAAATTTTGTTTCATAAAGTCGAATGAAACCTACTGAATAATTACGTTAACATATTGATATACGCTTTCTAGTTTTCTATATACTGAGAACAATTGAAAACGTGACATTTCGAAATCTAATATGAAGTACTGTACTATTATTATGGTAGCCTTTTGTGATATCATTTTGTTACATGATGTTAAATAAAAGATCTATATTAGGTTCATGTAGTTTATTTTTTTATTTTTATCGTGTCTGAATCCTAAAATTCTAGGCGATGCTAAACATTTGGCCATAGCTGTATAATGTGAGATATCACCACTCACAGCCCACCCAAGGCCTGACCATATAACAAAAACGATAGCACAGTACAGTAGTACAGTAATGCAAATGCATTGGTTGACCTTGTAGTTCTGGAGAACTCTGATGCCCCTTTATCTTCCTTTAGTATACAAAAATAACAAACACACACATTTTTATTCACAAAGAAAACACAACTGGAAACCAATCAAACTGGAAGCAAAATGCAGCTTTCTAAATAAAATTGCATGCAACATGTTTTCTTAAGATAACTCACCTTGCCTAATAACCACAGTCTTCCTGTCACGTAGCCAATATAATGTCTTCCAATCTGCTGTACATCTGACACAGCCTTCTGATCTCTCTACTACAGTAGTGTGCAAATTAGACATCTTAAACAACTTCTAAAAGTCTCATGCATGTTATCATTTGTGGCTATGTGTTCCTTTTCTCTTACTATTTAAAGCAATTGCAAGCCTATAAAATGTCCCCATTTTGACCCATTTTCCAAGATTTTCAGCTTCTTAGAACATGACGAAAGGTGTTGATGTTTTCTCGTTGATATACACATACAGAACAATCAAGCGTTCTCACTTACCATGAAAATAAAACGCTGTTGGCACAAGGTAGTAACACTTATGCAGAAGGCAGGTGACAGCTTGAAATTGGATCTTTTGTTTTTTATACTATAATACAATATTGTACAAATTTATTAGAACACCTCAAGATTTGTTTATATCCTTTATCTACCTGCCTGCAGGGTGTGAGAAATTTCAATTTTCCAGTCAATAATCAGTGATCTAGAAACAATAGGCACTCATGTGTGAAAATGTTAGGACACTTTGGGTTTTAATTAGGCATCTTAAACAACTTCTAAAAAGTCTCATGCGTTTTACCATGTGTGGCTATGTGTACCCTTTCTCTTACTATTTTCAATGAATGGCACTTGTGATCTATTAAAGTTATCAATTCAATTAAATAATCACTAACTGGCCTGTTTTGGACCATTTTCCAAGGTTTTCAGTTCCAGTGGTTTGATTTCAAATGCACATCAAATCAAAACAACAGAAGCAATGGGGTGTTCTAATAAAATTGCACATTACTGCATGAGTGAGCGTTCTTGAAGTTATGCATGCTTTGGGTCTTGTTTGATTTTTTTTAAATAAAAAAAAACTACAACATCAGGTATATCAGTAATAGATATTAAATCCATTTCCAATTTGTTCACCTCAATAAGCACCTGTATTCCACTGGATCAGCCCAGAGCCTCAAGAAGTCAGTTGTTACTAAATGTCTTTCTCGACATACAGTAGACTGCGGTTTCTTCAGCGGAAATAGCGCCAATGCTGTAAGACCAAGTCAATGTGACACATAGTTTGGCAACTGCAACCAGTGTAATGATCATAACAATAATTATGATAGTTAAATTCCTTATAGGAGATTATCAGATGGTTAGGGGGTGATAAGGTGGGAAAGCAATGGAAGGGGAGGGCAAGGTAAAATCCCCTGAAATATGTCAATATTAGTGTAGAGAATGAATAGATGAAAAGAAAGAAGAAAACACAGAGGAAGCAGAGGAAATTATCTTGGGAAATTTTCCTGTAACTGTGGTATGATGCAAGGACTCCTCCCCCTTCAAAACAGCTTGCTATCTACGACTTTGCTTTCACTGAATGACTAATAACAATTATGTGTGCGTACACAGGTATTTACTAAGTAGCTACCATATAAGTGTACTGGGCAGTGTTGTGTGATATATTGCTGTTACAGATTCTGTCCAGCCCCTTGTTGGTGAGACGAGATAAAGTTAAAAGCACTAAAACAACAGACGCTTTTTAACATATTCCCTCTCAACATATTCTCTATTATACTGTAATATATTTTACAACATACAAGCTATTCTGCTGTGTTATATCCCTGTCAAAGTCCAACACAACATGCAAACACTGTTTATAACACATGCAGATATGCAGTGGTCTTCAAACTTAATCAAACAAACTAATAACCAAGTAAACAGGATCAGATTCAGCTCATATTGAAGTCCACAGATGTCTGCCAGCTACCCTTGCTTTCACACTTAACGAGATAAGACACATTGCAAGTTTATTTCCAAGAAGCCACCCTAACCCTCTAGATGGTTTGTGGTTTCTACTTCGGCTGTCTGGCATTGTAACCACCTCAGCCTGGTTTTAGTTGCTTAGCAATGACTAGCATTTTTAGTCATTGCTAAGTAACTATTTTGTTTAGTTAAGTGTTTATTTATTTACCTGTCTGTGTATTAATTTATTTATGGATATATGTAGGTGTTTATTTATTGATTTGTCTAGTTTCCATAACAACAAAGCCTCATGGAACTGTATATACCGTTGTACTCTCTCTCTCGCTATAGATAGATAGATAATTGGGAGATAATTCCATCCCTGCCAGATCCACATGTGGAGTGTGGCTGGGTCTTGATTGATTAATTGAAGACGACTGCCCACCCTGAATATTAAAGTGTTGAAATTATTTCTTTTCTTTCAACCTTTATTTTGTTCCCGTGTTTGTTTGGTTCCAGTCTTGAGTAAATAATCCGCCTCTTTCTGCCTCGGGCTCTCCTTCCTGCTGCGGCTGTGGTGTTATATCCTGTCCCAGCCACGTTGGCTAACGGAGATTTAAGGTAACTTGGAGCATTTCCAGTGTACACCTGTCACAAAGACGGCCGGCGTGATCGCGCTCAGCATTTAATAAACAGAACAGAAAATAAAATGTTTTAAACACAAAAACACAAGCACAAAACAGGACACGGCACTTCACGCCAAAATAAAGACAAACAAAACAGACTACACAAACAAACACGGGGAGTAAAATAAATGGTTATTTTAGCTTAATTTCCTTTCCTACTTAAACTTCCCTCCTTCTCCTCACCCGTTCTCCACTCTCGAACACCCAACCCTGAGTGAAAGAAACGTGCATCTATATATACTGTTGTGCTGGGATTCAATTACTAATTAATTATTCATTTGAATCCCAGCACGTGAATTAATTCTGTGCAACCCCGTGCTCGCATATTACATTTAACCAGCACGTGAAGTGATTTGTGCTCTCCTCGTGCCTAAATACAAATCTACACTTTTTAAATACACGTGAAACACAGACCCGTTTATATCCCGTGTACCAATGACTATACACCAACATTTACACACGCACGCAACACACAACACATAATATGCACACAGGGGCGGGGCACATTGCCACAACACCCTATAAACTAAACACAAAACATGACAGAGCCTTCTGTTCTCCAGACTCTGACCTGAAAACCCACTGCCTCCATTCAATACTGGGCCTTTCTTAAGCAGATACTGAGGGCTGTATTGAGATTGCTGACGAAACGCATTTTACTTGTGACTGAATTAGCAGGTTTGCAACCCAAGTGGATATGAGAGGACAATTCATTAGCTGCACCACATAACCTACTCTTTGATACAAATCGAAAAAATGTATTTAAAATGTCTGATGATTAATACAGGAACGCAGATAACAATAAAAGAACACCAGTTCAACCCGAGGTACTCGCTGATATAGGACGTGTTAAGAAAATGATGATGAAAACAGGAAATAAGCATATTTTTATCCAAAAACCCCCCCAAAACACTTCTCAGTAGGTCAGGGGTGAAATTAAAGGTCAGTAGTTAGTGTTTTTTTTATTATTTCTGCTTTCTAGTCAAATATATATGATATATAATATATAATACGTAAGAAATGAGCTACAAAGAGGCTGAAAGATCTGAATCGGGTTAGAGTCTTTAAAATCGTAAAAGGAGTGCACATAATAAAGGCGTGTACTTTAAGGGCAGCACAGAAACCAGGAGCGAAGGACACAGCTGGATATTAAATGGAGATAGACTTAGAGGGAAGGAGACGCTACTTCACAAAGAGTGACGAGGGAAGGAATGGGCCACCTAGTGATCAGTGATATAGAAACATTAGGCACTCATGCATGAAAATATTATTGTACTCTAATTAGGCCTCTTAAACAACTAAAAAGCCTCATGCTATGTGTTCCTTTTTCTCGTACTATTTTAAGTTAATTGCATGTGTGATATCGCAAAAAGTCTACTGGAAGCAATAACAGCAGGACAGTATTTCATGTTAGATTTTAAAATGCCCAACAGCTGCCACTAATTCGTCAATCTTTCTGCCTGGTAATGCTTTCGTAGAATTGCCTGTGGAAGGGACGTGCGAAATGACACTGAAATAAAGAGGGAAGCAGTTGGTTTCCCCTGTGACTTACTGTAATCCATGCAAATGTACATTTTCAGAATGGAGCAACAGCTCTTGCTCATTTCCATAGTGGATTTGCTTAATAGGTTTCCAGGAATGCTGTACTGCTAGTCATGGTTTAATTATTAATTTAATGCTAGTGTAAACTGAGAACATGTCACAGGGATTCAGATTACGGCATGCAGGGGAAATGTAATAACTGGTAAGAAAGGGATGACTTGCAATTTACGAGGGACTGTGACGGGGTGTACTCCCCTTGTGCAATATTATTATTATTATTATTATTATTATTATTATTATTATTATTATTATTATTATTATTATATACATATATTGTTTTTATATGCAGGCGGACGAGCCGTCCATCATTATTTGTTATTGTCTGAGACACGCGAAAAAGCCGGTCTCGTGAAGTGTAGTTGGAGTGGATGGGGCTGAATCCCCATCCTGAGTGGCTCGTGGGAATGAGGCTGGAGCCTTAATAAGGTAATTGATTAATAACGTGATTAAGGATCCAGCCACAGTATATATATATAAAAAAGATCCACTCCGGGCTCATTGGTGGAAGAGCTTAGGAGAAAAAGACGGAGATAAAAAGAAGGAGCGTGAATGCTACCGGAGATACAATTAAAAATTACTTGTTATTTAAATCTGTTTTGTTTGGCTAATGTGCACTTTCTTTGTGTTTTGTTTAAAGTTTTTCGTTTAAATATTTACTTTTGTTTATTTAATAAAACACGGAGCGTCAGTGCTCTCAGTCTCAGCCCCATACCTTCTGTTTGTTTTGTTTTGCACTTCTTCCTGGTCCATAACGTCATCCCATACGTCTTTCCAGCCATCTTTGTGACAGGGACAAAAAGACTGTTGATCAGGTCTGACAGATTTTAACAAAGGGCTGAAAGTGCAGTAGGAGAGGCAGAAATGGGAGAGCAAGACCAATCCATCCACAATTGAGGCTTGATGTAATAGCAGACTCTAGGAAAGATTGGTAGCATTTTACATCAAGCAGTAAGATCTAAAACACTGGGAACATTTAAAAACAAAGACTAGATTCTGTGCTTTTAAAATCAGTTCCCCCCCCCCCCCCCAGCAGGGAGAGAACGGTGTGTAAACATAGCTTTGAAGTGGCCTGAAACCTGGTCTCCTGAAACCAAGTTCCAAGCCACAAAGTGGCTTGGTGTTCCCTCAGCTTAATGTTTACTGAGAAAGGGTGGTCCATGATAAATGCTAATGGAGTCTATGATGTCACAGATTTAATTTTTCTACACCTTTTTCTGCACTGCCATGAATCTAGGTACAGTCATCTGCCATGATCAACCTCTTCAGCAACGTTAGTTTATTATTGAACAGAGAAGATTAGTTCAGACAGTGTAGACCCTACCAATGTTTTCGTACACTGTGTTGTATGTGCTCCTTGCGCTGCCATTGCTGGTAGTGTCACGTGAGCTGTTCAGTGTGTTGATATCTAAATAAATCCTGTTTGCCTTCAGCCTCCGTCTCGATCTCCTGCCCGTCACTCAGCAGCGAATGCACACACCCACACGGCAGACGGCTACCCTGTCACAAGCATTAATACCCTTTCTAGACAAGGGATTTGGAAGAGCTCCCGAATAAAAGCTGAATCTCTTAAAACAATAATTGTGTGAATATAGTAATTGTCACAGCTGTGTATAATGGTATTTAAAACAGGATTCATCCGTCCGACTTTTTTTTTACATATCCACCATTACTCTGGTCCCACTGCAATCGGATATGCGACGGATTACTGCACTGCAATGTGATTGTATGACTGCAATATACAAGGTTATTATAAGAAATGTAAACTTCTGTAAATCATTTATGAATCTGTTATGAATCCAGTTTCAAACCTTAATCATGTCTGCAATAAAACAACCCACAGGACTTTAATAACTGTTGCCATGTAGGAAATTAACCTTGTCTGTTTGCTGAATGAAACATTTATTGGGTACACCTGCTCCTTTCCACCTCCCATGCACTTGAAGTGTCTTAGATTGATGCAATACACAATACTGAATGCAGCTAGAAGTGAATATTAAACTTGATTTCTTTTTTTTCATTTTAAAATATTTTTTGCGCAATATTTTGCATCTCTGAGTTGCACAGTATAAGTTCAATCAGGGCCTGGATTGAATACTTTATAACGACAGTGGCACTACCATAAATGTGGGAAACACATTCATGGCAGTGGTTTGATTTTGCATGCCCAGCCAATCAAAACTACAGGAGCAATGGTGTGTTCTAATACATTTGCACACTACTGTATGGTATAAAAAGAAAATTCACAAATGGTCATGGAGTACTGGGTTTATAAAAAAGGTGGAATGACCTTCCTACAGATGTCAGGACTGCCCAGTCCCTGACCACCTTCCGGCGCCTCCTCAGGACTCACCTCTTCAAGACTCACCTCTTCAGACAGCACCTGTAGAACTCCTCTTTTTTCTCTCTGGACACTTATCACTCTTCCTTAAATGCGCTTTACTTGCTCTTATCTGCCCCCTATTTTACTGCATTTAATCCTGTACTTTAGAGTACTGTAATCTGTACCAAGTGTTATTTAATCTGTAGTATTTTGTATTTAATTATATCCTGATGTAACTATCACTGACACTGTTATCTGCTCTGTTATTGAATCGTATTTTGTGATATACTTGTACTTGAAATGTATTTTTGTTCACGACTGTAAGTCGCTCTGGATAAGGGCGTCTGCTAAGAAATAAATAAATAAATAATAATAATAATAATAATAATAATAATAATAATAATAATAATCTAAAGGTGTAAATAAAGAAGCCTCCACCATCAACACAGCAGTAATGTATTGTAATTTAGTATGGGTAGGGGGAAGGTACAAAACTTGTCTATGATATCCCTGGTCTAGTGGGAAAAGCTAAAATTAAAATGTGTTAATTGTTACATCTCCGACAGTCCCCACCTCACAATAAATGATAAAACAGTAACAAAAAAAAAACAGTCATCAGGTCACATGTTGCCTTGACAAATATAGCACAGGGTGAAAAGAGACAGCAGTCTTTCCCATCATAAACCACACCAGTGTTGCACCTGGGAGCTATAGGAGTTAAAAGCCAGGAGCTGAGAGCAGTGACATGCACAGTTCTTGGACTGAAGGATAAACCAGCAATAAAGCTTGTGCATCACAAAACCAAATACACAAGGGAGGACTAAAACACATTTTGCTTTTTGGTATCTGCAGATCTTCATACTACACTCAAGATTCAAGGTTTTTAAAGGTAAGGACAGTTATCAAATTCATAACAGTAATTTATTTTTATATACAGCTATGGCCCAGAGTTTTGCATCACCCAATGGAATGAACTAATTTTGCTTCATAAAGTCAAAGAAACCTGCTGAATAATGTTAGCATATTGGATTACATACAGCTATGTAGTTTTCCAGATACTTAATGAAAAACTGCAAAACATAGTTTCTTTGATTACATAATGTTAAATAAAAGACCTAAATTATGTTCATATAGTTTTTTTTTTAATTAAATGTCTCAATCTAACCATTCAAGGTGATGCAACACTTTTGGCCATAGCTGGAGATACTGTCTCAATTTCTTCAATGGCAGTAACCCTGTTCACAAAGCTTTCATTCACAAGTCTGTTTTAAGGAATAAAGTATTTATGAAACTGAGATGAGTCTGCCATTGATAGTATGATACCCTCATGCAGTTACACCATGACATGCACAACCAATACACACTGATGGTAATTCCATGACCATGACACATCATTGTGTTATGTATAACAAATTGAAATTTACTTAGAAACTTTCATTGGCACCAAAAGTCTGTACAAAATCAAATGCCAGCCTATCTGACCAACCTCTTACAATTTAATCATTATTCATTCCATTCAATCACTAGCCATTCCATCTATTAGGAAGCCCATTGGACAGTCTGCTTATTTTGCACCATCAACCTGTAATAATTTCCCCGTTGAAATAAGGGCTAGTGTTAATCGCTCTGTTTTTAAAGAGTTGTAATTGCTACATTACTAAAACCAAGAAACAGTTTTTAACTCTGCCCAGCTCATTGTGTATGATTTTAGCAAATATTTGCACAGTATTTTGGCAGTTTTCCCATGCTTTTATTAGTCTTTTACCATCGTTTGCCATTAAACGATACCCCTCGTGGCTTTACAATGCTTGCACAGGCTTTACCATTCTTTCACAATGCTTTATTGCACTTTGCTATACTTTACTATGGGACAGGCATTTTGCTTCTACTAAGGAATCCACACTTTTGTAACTGAGCCACAGTTTGCTGACAAATCCGCCAATCACTCGCTGTGTTCTCTGTCCCAGATACACAGCTTCCAGTTGGATTTGTGAAAGAATCAATAAATACAGATCAGAGGTATGTTGTTTATTCTGCTTCAGACAAACATTTGCAGTATGGATTTATCTCCCTGATTGTGAAGCAAAATAATGACACAACTATATAAACTACTCTATAAAGCTACTGTGGCCCCTTTAATGTAAAGCCAGGAAATGAATCACATCCATTTGTCTCTCCACTGACAACATTGATGTAAACATTTCTGACCTATACACTCATAGTTAGTATCTTATCCCCATCTCATCACCTGTATAAGCAGTGAATAGCAATACACAGTCTGAACGCAGTGGTACAAATAATGAGGTTATTATTAAAACATAGTTTCCAAATAAGAATTTCCAACACCTCTTCGCTTAGCCGAGGAATTTCCAACCATCTGCAATTCTGAGTGCACACAAAAAGGCACGGCACACACGCAAGTGCTTTGTAAATACACAGTCATTAAAGACAATGTAAACTGTGGAATGAAATGCGATATTCAGAATTGTGTGTATAGAATTTACATCACAAAGCCCATATGCTTTCACCTTGACTTTTAAGGTCTGTGATTTGCATGTATCGTTTATTTCTGGGAGGCAGTGTGGTCCTGTTGTTAAAGTCCAGCTCAAATCCCACCTCTGTGACTGACTCACTGTGTGATGATGAGCAAGTCCATGCTTGCCAACAGTCCCTATATGGTCAAGACAGTCCCAATTTCCTACCAAATGTCCCGCGTCCCAATGCATAGGAAGAAAGTCCTGATATTTACTCATAGAAAAAAAATCATTTATTCTGCATAGTAGAGTTAGTGAAAACCACACGCTGTGCTCTTCGTACGGCTGACCCATCTGCTGATCACTAAATTAAATAAAGGTAAGAAAGCTTCATTATGTCTGTTTTTACTGTCATGATGGTTGTGTTGTGTTGAGTTGGGGGGGGGGATACGTCTATTATATGATAATGAGCGTTTTTTGTGTATGACGACCTCCCCCCCCGGAGACAACCGTCCCACTGAACAGTTTCCAAATGTTGGCAAGTATGCAAGTCACTTAACCTCCTTGTGCTCCATCCTGCAGATTAGATGTTAAATCAATGTCCTATTGTAAGTGACTCTGCATATAATGCACAGTTCACAGCCTACCTCTGTAAAGCACTTTGTGATGGTGGTCCACTATGAAAGGTGTTATATAAAGATATTATATATTATTATTACACTGTTAACTGTATCAGCCTGTTTTTATTGGTGCTGCTTCCCTCCAAATAAACTGTCGACTGGATGCTGGCCCTCGTCTGGCACCTGCTGTTTTCTTAAGACAAGTGAAATTGGATTAACCGTGATGCTGCATATGAGAAGTAACTTTAGCTAACAGTTCATTTCAAAGGCAATCCTTGCGGATATTATTTATGTATGTATTCATTTGTTGTTGTCATTATTATTATTATTATTATTATTATTATTATTATTATTATTGTTTGTGTGTGGGCAGGCGGGAACTATCTGCTATTATTTATTATGTAAGACCGACGAAAAGCCGGTCTCATAAAATGTGTAGTCGGCGTGGATTGTGGGAAGTTTTTAATTGTGGGAACGTGGCTGGAGCCTTAATAAGGTCATTGTCTAATGGGTAATTAAGGCTCCAGCCACAGTATAAAAGACTCACTCCAGGCTCAGAGTTTAGAGGAGAAAGAGCGAACCAAGAGAGAATGCTACCCATTAGCGAACAAAGGTCTTGTAAAGATTTAATTTGTTACCGGTAGTGTTTATTTTGTTTGTGGCCATTGTGCCCTTTTGATTTGGTGTCAGTGTTGTGTTTTGTTTAAGCAGTTTTTTTTTTGGTTTGTTTGTTTGATTAATAAAAGGCTGAGCGCCGTAGTATGTTTTGTATTTGGTTTTCATTTCCTGGACTGACGTCACCACTGCAGCCCTCAGTGTGACATATGGTGTTATTGTGGGATACAGCGCCTCAGTTCAGGAGCAGTAGTGTGGGATTTTTCTTTGTTTTTTTGTATTCAGTGGAGTTTTGAAAAAGAGAGAATGGGGAGAAGGAGCAAGGGGAGAAGAATGGAGAGAGGAAAGGGGGGAGAAGCGGAGGTCTGGGATGATGGCTGGGAGGCATTTTTGATGCGCCTCGCGGCTGAATTATGCCCCGGCTGTGGGGAGTATTCCTGGATATCTGCCCCTCCCAGAACCACCAGGAGGAGGAACCAGCACCCAGACAGAGGGTGCTGGTTCCCACCTCCACCACCAGAGGGAGACTACCGGTAGCTCCCATCTCTATCACAAGGGGAGGGCACCCTGAAAAAAGGGAAGCATCAAAATACACTTCCAGATTATAAACAAAATAATTATCTCACTGTGGCCTCGCTAGGGATAAACACTCAGTCACACAAATTGTTATATATACTACTTCACCTGACTCTCAGCTTCCATATTCCAAATTGTACCCTGCAAAACTCTGCCCCCCTTTAGCTGTCCCTAATCAAGTTAGAAAAGGGAAATCAAAAGAGAAACTACCACAAAACGATTTGTAATCCATCTTTTCTTGTCATCCACAGGTGTAGGAATGTTGCTCTTATCAAGATGCTTACAGGCGAGGGGAATGCTCTTTACCTGACTGTCTACATTGTCACCTTACTGACCGGCTGGCCTTTCAACCTGCTGGCTCTCCATGCCTTCTACCAGAAACTGCGCCGCAAACCCACCCCCGACACCATCTTCCTCTTCAACCTCACCCTTTCCGACCTTTTCTTCCTCACCTTCCTGCCTTTCAAGACCATCCAGGTGGCCGCCGGCAACATTTGGAGCCTCCCTGCCTACCTGTGTCCTCTGAGTGGTCTTTTCCACTACAGCACCATCTACACCAGCATCCTCTTCCTAACTGCGGTAAGTGTGGATCGATACCTGGGGGTTGCCTTTCCGTTCTGCTACAAAATGCATCGCAAGCCAGCGTACGCTTTGGTGGTCAGTCTCTTCCTGTGGGTTTGCGCATTCTCCCATTGCAGCATCGTCTACATCACAGAGTTCAGTCGAGACTGGAGCGAGGCGGCCACCAACAGCACTGTTTGTTATGACAATTTCACCGAGCAGCAGTTGTCCGTCCTCTTACCTGTCCGCTTGGAGCTTGGCATCGTACTGTTCTGCGTACCCTCGCTTATCACTTCCTTCTGTTACTGCAGCTTCACCTGGATTGTCATGTCTTCTGCTCACTTGCACAAGGAGAAAAAGCACAGGGCTGTGGGCTTAGTCCTAGCCACCCTCGCTGTCTTCCTGATCTGCTACACACCCTATAACATCTCCCATATCGTCGGGTACATCCAGGGGAGAAACCCAGGCTGGAGGGAAGAGGCCTTGCTTTTCAGCACATTCAATGCCTGCCTAGACCCTATCATTTTCTATTTCTCATCCACAGCAGTCCAGCAGTCCTGTTGGAGGTGTCTGAGGAGCCTAGGGATTAAGCAATGCACAGGGAGCCCCTTCCATTACTTATTCACCACCTTTAGGTCCAGGAAAAAGGAGAGCTCCAAGGAAGTTCAGTGCACCAAGCTATGAATAGGGTTTTAAGTGTAAGAACTGATAAATGCATTGAAACAAAAAGTAAACCAGTGTTCGCGTTAACATGGAAAGAACACCTTAGACCTTTTTGGTTCACGGAAGAGGGTTTTTTTAATTAGAAAATATGGAAGCAGGTTCCATCCTCGCATGATATTAAGACTGCTAATGGAACAAAACTGAATGAAACTACATGAAAAACATAACATTATGAAACACAACCATGCTCTCCTGTGCAAACACAGCCACACATCCACATTGATCTGGCAGGGATGGAAATTATCCTTATCCTTGCCATCCGCCAACACATTTTTTTACAGGCAGAGATTTGCCCTGCCATGCCACTGCAGAAGCCTCACTGCAACAGGAATTGCAGTTACTGTCGGCAGCTATTGGCAAATTTGCTGAACTCAGGTCCAAGCGACATTTAAAAAGAGACTTGTTAAAATGTTTGCCGACCAGCTTAAAAAGTTTTTAATTGTATGTTACTGTAGCACTGCAAGACCCACCTGTATCACTCCAGAAGAGTAATGTTGGGCAAAAGCATTTAAAAAAAAAAAGTCTGGGTCATTGTATTTGTTTTTAGAGAATTGTATTTTGTATTAAAAGTGTTTGTCCATGTCAGTATTCAAGATGCATTATTATTTATGAGTGTCTGTAACCTCTAAGGATCCCTTGCAAATGAGACATTAGGTTTCATGGAGCTTATTCAGAATTAAAAGTCAATAAATGAACACACACACAAATATCCAAGAGCACTTTATGAACATTCATAACCACAGGAACATTATAAAGCAGCACACTGCCCCCTACTGCAATTAAACTGTAATATAAAATTAGAGAACCTTAAGAAAAGTACTGTAGCTCATACACTTCACTAAGCAGAACTTATAATACCTCTGCACAAACAGAAGACAGGGTTCATCCTGTATCACTTTACATCAAGTGCCTCTAACTGCTGCATATTTACATGGTATGGTAACACTTTAAAATAAGTGTCTGTAACTCCAATGCAACTAACACACGATTTCCTACTGATTTCAAATGAAATTCCTATTGAATTCAAAAGTCACAAGCATTGTCCATGACATACTTTTCATGACTTCATAAAATTACCCATAGTATTTACTTAGTACATGCATGTGTACTTTCACATAATTGCAGTGTTTTTATGCATAGTACTTAATGTGTAAATATTGCACAATATACGTACACATTTGTATCAGAAAAGGGTTAGGTTTAGAGTTAGGATTTGTGGGGTTAGGGTAAGGTTTAGAGCTAGGGTTAGGGTTAGGGTTATATCATTGCAAAAAAGTTCCACATTAAGTACACTGAAACTATGCATAACAACATTGTAATTATGTGTAAGTGCACGTGTATTTACTAAGTATCTACTATGTAAATACACAGTGATTAGAGACACTTCCTGTAAAGTGTTACCCGTTTGTTTATGTTTGGGCCTGTACCCTGCTTGGGTCCAGACAAGCTCATACGTGTTTCTCACCCCTAGCGTCAATGTGTGGAACTCTGGGTAAGTAACTGCTTATATTTATCCCTGAACTCAAGAAGCTGACAGGAATAGGCATGTATCCCATTACACTTCTGGTCTATTAAAAAAAAGCATACATTTTGCTTGCAGAGAAGCTGGCCCTTGGTTTCATGTCTCCATCACCTCTGTCCTTCCCTCTTGCTATGGTCTGCACTGGTGGACACCTCAAGATAAAAAAAACAAAAAACAAACAAACAAGAAAACAAATTATTCAGGCCTGGGTGTCCTGGTTTTCAATCTCACTTCTGCATCATCATAACAGTAATCCTGTAAATATGGTAACAAAATCCACAAAGTAGACTAAGTCCAAAATATATATTCAGTGTCTAGTTTCTATTTCTTTCACAAAACAATATGTGGTAACACTTTACATTAAGTCTCTGTAATTACTGTGCATTTGCATAGTTGTTACATAGTAAATACATGTGTGCTTACACATAATTACAATGTTATTATGCATAGTTACAATGTGTTTAATGTGTTGCATGATATATGTAAGTATACAATTGTATCAGAAAAGGGTCAGGGTTAGGTTTAGTGTTAGGGTTAGCTGGGTTAGGGTTAGGTTTATATCATGCAAAAAGATTTACACATTAAGTACATTGTAACTATGTACAATAACTATTCATGCATTTACCAAGTAACTACCATGTAAATACACAGTAATTAGAGACACCATGCAAAGTGTTACCAGTATGTTATGCACTGCTAGTTAAGCAAAAGCTAAATTTAAACCAAAGCAACAACTATATTTTTGATTAGACCCACCCATAGATTGGTGTTTGAACTTAAAGAGGTCTTTACCTGCCACAGTGAACAGCAAGGCCAGTCCACACAAAAGAATGATTTTGACCACGTTTAAGCATCCGATCAGCTGCAGAGGAAATATTTTCTCAAACTCATCTGAAAGAAAGATAGGTATGGATATTTTTTTTTACTATAGGTCTATGACACTCGCCGTATAAAAGTTCGATAGAGGTTCATACTGGCTCCATTCACTTTATTTTAAGATTGCAAGATTTCTCAAAACCAAGAAACCAAAATTTCAGCAAAACGAAATACAGGAAGGCCTTTGGGTTTATAGTAGACTCCATTTTAGCAGTGTTTTGCCAGTGCGGAGAGCTTAAACAAAACAGAATGTTAGGCTATACAGCATAACCTAAATACATTATCCAGTTCAGGTCACCTCACAATACACTATTGAGATAGTACAGAGAAGGTCAGTGAGGCTAATCACAATACCTAATGATGTGAAGTATAAGAACACTTAATGTTAATTCCATCGCTGCCTCACTTAGCTCAGAGAGTAGGATGAGAGAGAGAGGAAGGGCACAACTCATTTCAGAGCAGAAGGTTGGATGTACTTTCTTGTTTCACGCAGTTATAAATGCATGGAATTTTAAACACGAGGAGCATTCCAATAAGTTTGATTCTGCTTTCTGGAATTTGATTCAATTAGATGGGACATGTGATGTGCCAGCAAGGGACAAACCATCTACTCGTTACAGACATTGTCATTTGTTCTGCTGTAGATGAAAAGCAGACCTCCTCACCCCAGTGGAAGCTTGCAGTCAGTGGCTGTCTCAGAGAGACATGCTGCACAGTGCAGGTGTAGACATCTCCAGAGCTGGTTCTGGGATCAACTGGGAGGTGACTGAGGAGATGCCAGCCCTGACTGCTCTCCTCGTACAGGACCAAAGACTCGGAGACCAGGTTGCTCACTGTGGTTTGATCCATCCTCTCAGAGGGTTGATTGTAGACCGGGCTCTGAGGGCTAGACTCCCTGATCCAGGACACGTTGATCTCAGCAGGATGGAAACCTCTCGTACTGCACACCAGACTCCAGCTCTCCTGAGTGGGTGCAGGAGAAATCTTGAGGAAAACTTTCGGGGTTGAGGGAGGGGCTGCAAAACCAATATACAGTAAGGCAAGTCATCTGCAGCTCAATTATATCTAAGACCAATATATTTGAATGTAGGGTCAGAATTATGCCATATAAAAAAAAATTCAAATATGACCACCAGTCCCTTGATCGGATTATTTCCAAAATCAAATTATTTAAAGGGTCATCTCAATAACGTTGGATAGCAATTCACTCACCAATTTTGGAGCAATTGTGACAGAAACTGTCAAATATATTATATATATATATATATATATATATATATATATATATATATATATATATATATATATATAATATATATATACACTCTAGTCACAATTTAGGCAACTCAGCAGATTCTCCTCTGGTAGTCTAAGTTACAAGAACATACTGAAAATAGTCTACAGAGACAGGCAATACTTCAAGCCTCAAGCAGATGGAAAGGTGAAATTAAATCATTCATTTTGAGGTCCTGGATGGTTGAACTGGTTCAATAAAACAATTTAAAACATGATTGGATCACATTTATGTAAATAAATAACCTTGATGCATACACTGCCAACCAATAAGCAGATGAGAAAATACAGTCAGGCATTACCATAGACCAACAGTGATGTGCCATTCGCTGTAGCAGTTCCTCTCTGAAACACAGTCACACTGCAGTAGTATATCCCAGCATCCTCCAGGCCAACGTTAGTTATGACCAATGAGGCGTCCCCGTAAGCAAGTGAAGGCTCAGGGAAAGCGAGAGAGAGACGAGGGGGTCTGAGATTGAGGATGGCCTGGTCTGAGTCCAGAAGGCCTGGGCCTCTCCTGACCCCAGCCCTGGACCATTGCACTGCACACTTCACCGAGGGGTCTGCCACTGCACCCGGCACAGAGAAGTTACAGGAAAGAGTCACTGTATCTCCACTTAGTGATGTCACCACTTCCCGAGGCTGATAAACTGACACTACCCCTCCGACCGACGGGCCTATGGAAAGAAAAGTCTCTTAAGAATAGTTTTTCTAGCTCTTTAGTATGGTAGGGGGTTTGCGTCGGGTAAAATGAAAATGCCCCATCCCCAGGTATTCTGCATTTATTTACCTGTCAAAAATCTGTTCACAAAGGTTTTAATCATTAGTTAAAGGGCTATGGAATAATTCCATGAATCTTACCTGTCGTGCATTTCCATTCTGTATATACTGAAGATCTCAGAGGTGACGTTTTAAAAGAAACGCATGCTGCAGTCAACAAGTATTTTTTATTTGAACCTTTTAGGCATGGGGACCTTATAAAAAAAATGCATAAAAGGGTTTAACAAAAAATATATGGGTCATTGTGGCAGGAAGGCTTTGTCCCCAGACCAGGAAATTGACAGAGACAGGTATTACGCAAACAAAAAGGATTGACAAAAACACAAAAAACACAGCTCACAGAGGCAACATAAATGTTTCAACAAAAACAGTCTGGAACGCACACAAAAAAACCCATCAAACAAATACCGGGCTGATCTTTCCATCTGTTATCTTTCTTTTACTTTTGTGTTCTCTCTCTCTCTCTCTCTCTCTCTCTCTCTCTCTCTCTCTCTCTCTCTCTCTCTCTCTCTCTCTTGCTCTCTCATTCCTCCTTCCTGACACCCACCCCATTCAGCCAAAGCTGCTGGGTTTTATACATGTGACCATATTATTAATAAATGAATCCATCTGGAGATGGTCACATTCTGCACAAGTTTTAAATCCGAGTGATCGCCAGCCACTGTATTAATTAGCTGCCAACCACGCATTCTCACGAGATGTTAACATCGCCTCTGCCAGACCACATTTAAACTATACAATAATGCCATCACCCGTACTTAAATAATCCTTCTTTAACAGGACTTTTCCCTGCCACTGATTACATATCCTGCCCATTTAAAAATGATAGGAGATTGGAACGGGCAGTTGCAGAATTTCACCTAATTCACTTTTTAAATCTTTTACACCCATACGTGCGTTTCTTCACTTTAAATCACAAATAGTATTTAAAGGACATAACAGAGAAAGCACCAGTAAAAGAGTTTTAAAAGTAAACAATTTCAGCTGGGTTTTGTTTGGGAATGTATAAACACATTGTTTCTCTTGCCCTGGATGAACAAATCAACCACATACAATATCTCAATATTCTTATAATTTATGATGAAATTTACCTCATTGACCGCCTGTCCCGTGTTTTTAGTTAGCAGTTAAAAGTCATAGTCAAGGTCAACTAGTTCTACGGTTTGTCAAATGAATAAAATGCACTTTCACTGTCAATGAAAGGATAATGAATTTCAAACTTTATTGTATTAATAAAAACACCTATTTTTTAAATACATTCTTCAAGTAAGTTTTAAATATTTTTTTATTTTAAATTACATTTTTCATATTTGTTACCTCACAAACGTATGTTTTATTGGTAAATATATCAGTATACATAACCGGCAACACTTTACATTAAGTGTCTCTAATTACTGTGTATTTACATAGTCGTTACATAGTAAAATGCCTTGCTTAAGTTATAACTATGCATAATAACATTGTAAGTATGTATAAGTACACATGTATTTGTTATTTAATTACTATCTAAATGCACAGTAATTAGAGACACCCAGTATTAATACTTTATTAACATACAGTCGTCTAAGCCTTTTTTTTTTTTTTTTTTTTTTTTTTTTTTGCATAAACGCTATCATAAGAATTCCAGATTAAAATTTCTGGTCCTTTTCCATTCTTCTTAAATAGACATATTAAATTGAGTTATTTTTTGATGTGTACTTACCTGTGTGTAATCCCAACAGACATATCATTAATCCACAGGGAAGAAAGCCCTCTGAAAGCAGACTTTGTACCATGTTGTATTGCAGTGAAACTCGCACCCCTTCCAGTGAGAGAGAGAGAGAGAGCGAGAGAGAGAGAGAGAGAGAGAGAGAGAGAGAGAGAGAGAGAGAGAGAGAGAGAGAGCGAGGGGGCTTCCTCTTTTAAATGTGATGTATCGCACTTGAAAAAAATATATAGCAATTGTCCCGTATACAGAGCACACTGTTGATAAAGCAAAACTCAACTAAACAAGGTCAACTAAGCAAGTAAAGGTTGCTTTAGGGTTGCAGCGTCAGAATTTTTTTATTATTTTGCCAATAGAAGGGAACAGTATTATTAAAGAAACACTGTTTTTCATTAAAAAACATTATTCAGACCATAGACCACTTCTTTTTAGATTTTTTTTTTTTTTATTATTAAAATATTCCAGGATATAGGAGATGTCTTTAAAGCTAAAGAAACACAAAGACACTTTTTCAGGAAGATTAAAAACTAGCTCCACAACCTAGTTTGAGGCAACTTTGCAGTATCAAACCCCAAGTCCCCTTGTGTGCCATGCAGTGGCCTGAAACCAAATTTCAGCGTGTTCAAATGTATTGCCAATATATTTGAACACGCTGAAATATAAACAATATATTTCAGTGTACATAATTCCAGATTGTTACTGGGTTTGTGATCTGTCATAGACAGGTTTTTTGCTTAGTAAATCCCTCTTGAATTACACCAGGCCCTACTTTCCATTAAAGAGTAAGTAGCGGGGTTCAGAAAAATATAGCATTACAGGTCCCTACGTGTTGCTATAACTGTTTAAATAACGTACCTGTAATTTTTCTTTTCATTGTTAACACCTGACGACTTTTTACACTTATAACTTTAAAGTCTGTTTCAAAGCTCTTTTCAAAATGTCTGCCCTAGTGCACTGGGATTTGAGATCTTCCCTCTAAAGAACTGCAGGAAGAGCGATTATTGGATTGGAATTGCTGTGTTACCTGTTTGATAATGTGGGCAATAATCCTTACACTATCTAGTGGACTAGAGCGGCCATTTTGAAAAGAGCTTTGAAACAGACTTTAAAGGTATAAGTGTAAAAAGTTGTCAGGATGTTAAGAATGAAAAGAAAAATGACAGGTACTTTATTTAAGCAGTTGTAGCAACACGTGGGGACATGTAACTCTATATTTTTTTGGAACCCCTGTACTTTTTAAGCTCCTCACATCTCACATAAAGAACTCCCAGCTGGATTTCCTTAACTTTCAACATTAAAAATGGAGCTACTGTTGACATTTTAAGAGTTTCTTAGCTAGTGACCAAAATAGGCCTTCTTCAGAAGAATCCATTTTTTTTTGCATCTCCCCTACTAATGTATGTGGTTTGCAGTCATTAAAAGTAAAAATGGTACAGGAAATATAAAATATATAATGAAATGATAACACTTTTCTCTAATTACTGTGTATTTACATAGTAGTTACTTAGTAAATACATGTGTACTTTCACATAATTACAATGTTATTATGGATAGCTACAGTGTACTTCATGTGTAAAATGTTTTGCATGACATAGCCCTAACCCTAAACCTAACCCTAACCCTAACCCTATCCCTATCCCTATCCCTATCCCTAACCATAACCCTAACTCCAAACCTAACCTTAACCCTTTTCTGATGCAGTTGTGTACTTAAATATATAGCACAATGTCAACATGTGGTTTTATGCTTTTTAAGTGAAGTAAATAGGTCATGGAGTGTACTGCAAATGTGTCTGTAAAAAGTAGGCTGCGTACGTGTTCTCTAAAATGAATCGGTTCACTGTGACCCAGATAACGAAGCCCCCCTACTATAACACATGTGACAAAAGTCACGTACACACGCTACGTTTGCACAGTACAGGGTGACAGGGAGTGGGGAGGGATGGACAACCCAGTAAGTAAGTTCCTATTTGTTCCATTACAGTTCTCAATTATAAATCTCAATAACAACATTTTGCAATATAGAATTTTGATTTGGGCAGCAGAGTTATGAACCAGCTTCATCTTAAAAAGTACCTTTCCAAATCTGGATCCTATTCATTGAATAATGCTTCTGTTTTTCTCATAAGTGTTTAAAATGATGAACAAGGGCAAGCAATTTTGTTTCTAGACCTAATGTACTGACGTTGACTTACAGCAGCTCCCAATAGGTTTCAGGTTCTCATTTGCTTGTGGATTGGAGTTTCGTGCCTTATTGTTTGAACAATACTAGTAGCAGGACAACTAATCTGATGAACAGGAGCAACAACACTATTGTTGTTAAGAGTGCTCGTTTTTGCATGAATATGTGTACAGTAAGTACACAATTGTATCAGAAAAGGGTTAGGGTTAGGGTTAGGGTTAGGGTTAGGATTAGGATTAGGGTTAGGATTAGGATTAGCGTTAGGGTTAGGATTAGGGTTATATCGTGCAAAAAGATTTACACATGAAGTACACTGTAACTATGGATAATAACATTGTCATTATGTGTAAGACACATGTATTTACTAAGTAACTACTATGTAAGAACACAGTAATTAGAGGCACTTCATGTGCTGCTGTCAGTGTGCTGTGCTAGATTACTTGCAAAGCAGGCATACGTGACTTTATATCGCTCAACTTCAGAACATCCTGCCTCAAACTCTGTAAAGGCTTTAATAGTCGTCTCACAGGCTTTCATTGTAAAGGTGCCAGAGAATCAAGCTACAGCCACACATCACCTCCTCTAATTATGCATTCATTTTTGTTCTAGTTTGATAACAGCTGACACCTAGAGGGGTAACACAGACTGAATGAATCGTATGCCTGTGCAGTCTCACAGCTCACTTCTCACTATCGTTCCAGTGTAGCACATCGACTGCCTGACCACCCTGAATGAGGAAGACATTAGGCTGGTCATGTGGGTGCATGTTGAGCAGTTATTACCACAGTAGAAAAGATAGTCATGTTGGTGGGCTGCTCCCAAGACACTGGTCATCATACTGGAATCAGCAATGGCAAAATGAAGGGAAAGTGCGTCATCAAAGGAGACAGCTGTGATCGTAAACACCTAAACATCCTAAACCTTGCTTGATATTTACATGATTGATCCAAGGTTAAAGTGAGCTCCCTGCCAGAACCATAGATAGATCTATCTATCTATGTATCTACATGACTGATGCTCTGACAGGGGATGTGATTGCTGTATTCAAAGTGTCTGTCTGTTTGTCAATGGTTTGTTGACACTTTTCATGATGACAAGTGGCCACAGAAGGGGGGGGGGGCAGGGTGACATTGAGAGTAGCAAACTTGATTCCTTGAAGATACTAAATGCGTCTGTGGATTTCACTTCTCAAAGTCATCCCCTTGATTGCTTGGAGCTTGTTCAAGTGGTTGTTAATGAGAAAGGATTTTAGCAGAGTTAATTGTGCAGAACTGTAACTGCCATTGCATTGAAAATCAACATAGCAAGGGGCACATTATTTCAAGCTCCTAAAACATGCATTCAAGACATAACTAATAGGATTACCAGACGTCCATGGAAAACTGGTCCCCGTTTTCAGCCTTCATTTTTTGTCCCTGTTAAAAACAGTAAAATTGTAAAGTCGGCGTCCTGGCTGATGCAAAGTCGTAGGTCTTCGCTGGGGGTTCCAGATGGAGTGTTGGCTCTGGTGCTCCTGTGAGTTTGGGAGGCAAAACCGTCAGGGACTGTTGTTCTCAAGAGGGAGGCAGCTGGCTGACATCCACTTTCGAATTCCTGGGTGTAGAAATGGAAGTTGGCTTGGTCATGGGATCAGAGGATCCACTGAAACTGTTATTATACACAGCTATTTTAATGGCTTGAGAGTTGCTATGGTGTCAGTTAACTGAAAAAAAACCAAAACGAAAATACTCTTCAATCTGGAAATCTGGTAACTCTATTCACAGGAGGCAACTTTGAGGTGCTGCTGTATTTTTGGGGTGGGGAGACAGAGGGGAGTTTACCCTTTACCAGTGCTTCTCTTTATTATCACTCGTCTGAGAAGACATTAAATCAGTGTGGTGAAGTGTCTCAACACAGATACATTAGCAAAGCCAGGGAAAACAACAGCCAGAGGACAGGGCTAGTTTCTTGGATTTCTCTCCCAAACTGTATGCCTCTGAACCCCAACCAATTGAGACCCATGACTAGAGGCAGTCCAAGTCTGCGTGAAAATATGCAAAAATGCTGCAGACATTTTAAGTAGATATCTGCAGAGTGTTCTGTGGAGCATCTTGTGTGTTTAGTATTTGTATTAATAATGGCTGATAAAGATGTAAATCAAGCAAATACAATCATATCAAACAATATATGGGTTAAGCACTTCCAATTTAATATAGCAAGCATTTTTGCCAGTAAAATCTTTAGAAACTGTCAAACAAAAACATCACATCAATCACATCACATGAGACTTCTTATTGGCCAAATTCAGTTTTCCGCTGAACCGAATCTCACACAAAAAAAAAAAATAATAAAACTCACCAAAGTTAAAAACAAAGTTCTGTTTATTATTTTTTTTCTTTCTTTATGGATTTCGAAGAAAAAATAAGAACAAAAAATTCACAATACACAATATTTCCATGTGGAAGACAATGGTTTGCTTGCAATCAGTTTACATTATCTCTGAGCTTTGGCAAATATAACCCAACATACCAAAGACAAATGGCTTAATAATGCACACATACACAGATTTATATATATGTATATATATATATATATATATATATATATATATATATATATATATATATATATATATATATACAGTTGACGTCAAAAGTTTACATACCCTCTATTTGCAACAGTGTTATTTCCCAATTTATTAAGTGTTATAAATGTTGTTACGGCAACAATACCTCTTGTAAGTGTGATGAGTGAGTGGTAGTTAAAAATCTGGTGAATTAACTGAGTTAAGGCATGAAATTCATAAATATTGATACCCTGTGCCTTAACTCAGTTAATTCAACAGATTTTTAACTACCACTTGGTAAGACGATTGAGTATTCATCACACACACAAGAGGTATTGTTGCCGTGTAAGCATAGTGCATCAAACATCATTTATAACACTTAATACATTGGGAAATAACATTGTTGCAAATAGAGGGAATGTAAACTTTTGACGACAACTGTATATATATCCTTCAGACACAACAATGCATCCTGACACAGTGATGTAATGACATTACAGAAGGTCTGGGCTAGCTGTTGTAAGCCTGAATTTGAGCGAGAGAGATGGGAATAATTCAGCTCTTTTAACCCTTTTGTGTGGTCTCTGCTGAAGCAGTCCTTCTTTCCATTGTAGACTGTGTACTTTGAAGGAGCTGGCATTACTTTTGTAATTAGAATGTAATCACTCTGTAACTAATGGAAAGTGGAAACAGATTGCACGCTGACAGCATTTGCAGATGAAAATAAATTGCCCACATTAGAGCAACATATGTTGCGGGAGACACATGTGGATCTATCTGTCTGTCTATCTATCAATTCTCTATCTGTCTACCTAGACTCTCCTTCAACAAGTGTTTGCACAGACGAATAAATGCAGAATGACCAAGGGTGGGGCCATTTGTCCCAATGTTTGTTTCGGCAAAGGTGATATTCCCTATTAGGGTGTAAAATGAAAAGAAAAAAAAAACACCCGCATTCCGTATTGGTGGACACTTGATAAAAGATACCACCGCGCTTCTCAGTTGGCTTTGCTCAACAATCTGTGGAATGTATTTGAAGTCAGAATGAACATTAATTATGTATTTATTCATCTATTCCCATACTTGATTGAGTCAGTCTATCTTTCTATCTATCTATCTATCTATCTATCTATCTATCTATCTATCTATCTAATCACCCTGAATACATAGTATTGATGGGTGCTGAAAATTGGTCAACATTATTATCATGTTGACAATTGATAAAATTGCTTGACGTATTTGTAAAATATCTATCTATCTATCTATCTATCTATCTATCTATCTATCTATCTATCTACCTATCTATCTATCTATCTGTCTGTCTGTCTGTCTGTCTGTCTGTCTTTCTGTCTGTCTCACGGTTTCAGTATGTCTGCATGTCTGTCTGTTTGTCAACAGTTTGTTGATAATCCTCATTAGTATGGTGTATTAGCAGGTTAGAAAAACCGTGGGACTGTAATGATTTATGAATACAGCCCATATACTCTCCTCAACCCTTTATCAGTGTAAATTACTGTTGGGATTTTCATCATACAAACCAGACCTACAGGTTACAACAGTTCTGACCTTGATCAATTATTCCCCCCGCCCCCGTGGCTAATTCTCAAAAATAATGTTTCAATTCCCTGATCCTTGTAAGAAATTAGGTAGGGCATCACAGTAAATGTAACAATGTACCTCAGCTCAGTCAGAAAACTTGTGTAATAGATTATTTATTAAAACTAACACCAAACAACACTACTACATTATACATATTTTACACTACATTGTTTGGCCTTTGGCCTCGCCTTTCGAGGTACCACTGCCCATAAACTGACTCGCAGATAAGTGGAGAGGCTGACCGCAGGGAAGCCATGGGCAGGGGGGCAGGATAGCCACCCTCCCCGTTAGACAAAAAAAAGCAGGTGGAGGCTGGGGAGGAGGAGGCGAACTCTGGCACAGAGCAGGGATGTAGAGGATGGTAGAGGGTGGCATATCGTAACAAGTGCAGCAATTATTGGTTCATATTTTGCCTTATTTTGCCTAACGGTTTCTACTGATCAGTGCCTTAAAGTGTAAGTATTTTCAACTGTCATTAAAATGTCCTTTTCGACACCTCCCTTGCTGTCTGGTGATGTTTGCAATCATCCTTGGTGGTTCTGGGCTCTGTTGCTCTTTCAGTTAGTCAGTATCACCCTGCTCCTCTTTGCCTGACTTCTCTGTTGCTCTTTCAGTTAGTCAGTATCACCCTGCTCCTCTTTGCCTGACTTCTCTGTTGCTCTTTCAGTTAGTCAGTATCACCCTGCTCCTCTTTGCCTGGCTTCTCTGTTGCTCTTTCAGTTAGTCAGTATCACCCTGCTCCTCTTTGCCTGGCTTCTCTGTTGCTCTTTCAGTTAGTCAGTATCACCCTGCTCCTCTTTGCCTGGCTTCTCTGTTGCTCTTTCAGTTAGTCAGTATCACCCTGCTCCTCTTTGCCTGACTTCTCTGTTACTCTTTCAGTTAGTCAGTATCACCCTGCTCCTCTTTGCCTGGCTTCTCTGTTGCTCTTTCAGTTAGTCAGTATCACCCTTCTCCTCTTTGCCTGGCTTTTCTACAGTATTCTATCTGTTAGGACTAAGCAGCCTTCCTCATTTCTTTCAGACCCTCTAGCCCTACCTGCTATACTCCACCTATTTGTATAGAGAGAGAGCAGGAGTGGCTGGCAGAGTTGAAATGGTTCATTGTCACATGATTGGATTGCATTGAGAAAGGCTCTTAGTCCCCAGCTCAAAGCCAGGTACAGTAAAGCGTCTTTGCTGATCTGTTGGCACATGCACAAGCTGAAGATTGGGACAAAGACAGAACAGTGAACTTGATTTAGCAAAATGTAGGAACAAACACATGCTAAATCCATTCGAGAAATGTCCCTTGGGTCGGCTAGCATTGCATAGATATGCTATTGGTTGAGAACATTTATGAATCAGAAAATAGCACTTGCTAAACACCTTTTTTATCCAAGCTTCCCATCTCTTCTCTGCTCATTCCAAGCTCACACCCTTTCTTGTTCTCTTTCTTAATTTTCCTTCAATCCATTGTAACACTTAAAAATAAAAAATATATATTGCATTATAGAATACAATCCCCCCCCCCCCCTCAAAACCTCCCAACGAAAAAAAAAAACACACCCTGCACAATACTTACAAATCAAAACTGGGCCGCAATGATCATTTCACATGCTTTAACTCTACACTGAGGCCATGACAATGACAAGGTGCAAATTCATGTTTCAGAGTATCACAATACTGTATGAGGCACCTATGGAAGATGTAATATAGCAAGACACAACATTTTCAATTCTGAGGATGGTGCTTTAGATTGATTTACAACAAGGATCGTGCGGCAATTCTTGTTCTGATAGATTCTCCCCATTGATTTCATATGAAGAGCAGACTGTTTGCAACTTTATACTCACCCTCTGTCCACCCTTCATGCACTCTAACACCGGTAACATATGAGTAATGATGTGGCAATCGCATTTACTGGCATTTACTCCTATTTTTATGAGAAATATTCCTTTTTCATTTTACAAAAATTGCAACCAAACATTTCAGGGTCTCTTATGCAACTTCAGTAAAAACTTGCTGGTACATTTTTTCTATGAAAATGTTTGTTTAAGCTTTTTACAACCACAAATCTGTGGCAGCTTTGAAAAATTGACTGCAATTTCAGCTCCAGAAATAGCATTCAAATCCCAATAGCTTCCACATAAATATTTATTGTACCGGCTCTCATGTTTACCGAAGTAGACGGCTGAAAAAAAACATTTTTTTAAACTCGATTTTTACAAGACAAGATAAAAAACGGAACCCCACTTGACTAAATCAAAGCAGTGTATGTTTTAAAGGGCACATAATGACCTTTTTATTTTATTGTGTTACATACAACTACATTTCCCATCATCCTCCCGCTCACATATGTAACTGAGATGGATTTACCAATGAGCAGGAGGGTGATGGGAAATGTAGTTATGAGAGGTCCATGCGGGTACATGTGAAGCCACCTTGAGGCAGGGAATGCAATTACAAAAAAGTGGTCAAAATGTAAAAAAAAATATTAAAACAATACACACACCTTACGCAAACAGTTGTAGCAACACATGGGAACATGTGAGACCACATATATTTGTTTTTGCATGTTACACAGTACCAGCCTCTATTGTTAATATATGAGTGTCTTGACGCTATCATGAACGATACTTCAGAAATGAACAGTAAATTTACCCATCAAAGGCACTGTTTTCATTTTTTTAACAGTAACTTTATTTATTTTATTTAATTTTTTTTGACAAAAAAAAAAAATAAAAAATAGGAGTAAATACCAGACTGGACTAAAAACTTTTAAAATACACCCTTATAAGACTTTTTGTTTGCACTGATGATTGGTTCCCTAAATACAGTGAAAACCGGCCAATAGAATCCCTGCTTACTTAATCAATCACATATAAGACGAATATCATTCCCAATCCCTTAGTTATTCACCCAATCCAAAATCCACTGCTTTATTGAATTAACAAAAACCTTATATTATGATTTAATTGCTTCTCTCCTGGTTTTTATTTCCTTGAAGCAATCCACAATAACAGCTTTATCACTAGCCAATACAAAACAGTCGACATTTTGCTGTTAAATGATTGTAAATAATGTGTGTGCGTTGCCTAGGAAATAAACATATCTAATACTTAATTCAGCCAGAGAATGAAACATGCTCAAGGTGATAAAAATGGACACAAGTGTTCTGAGTAAGTGGTTTTCACTGTATATCAAAAAATGTAAGCGTGTGATACCTTCGTGGGCATGCCTCCACTATAACCCTGTTGCCAGGGAAAACACAATGTCCACTGTTGCATGGAAGGGGTCATAGCTAATTTCAGCACTTGAGTAAAACCACACCAAATACAGTGACACAGGCAATGGATCATTGAACCAGTCTCAGTATGGTACATGATGCTACATTCTCAAATGAAAGAACACAGGTGATGCAGTCAGGCTTTATCAAATACCCTTTTCCCCTATGATTCATGAATTTACAGCGGGGAAATTAGTTGACTGGAACCTCACATAGTATGGAAACCAAGCATGATTCCATACAATATGTTGCCACGTTTTCTCTTAAGCGGGCTGTTCAGCCTCCATGTCCCAAGCTTGTCCTCAGCTGTACTGGAGGGACCTTGTTTTCATGTTAGCAACGAAAAAAGTTAAATGAAATAAACTTGTACCTTTAATCTTTTAATTTATTAAAACTGCTTTTTCGAATATACAGTGGCACCAACATTTTATCAGTTACCCTACATTTTAATATCCGTAGCTTTCTACAATATATTATAGTTCAATTGTGCAAAAGAAAAAAACTATTTTGATTGTTCAAGCTAGAGTCAACATTTTTCTTTTTTTTTTTATTTGTTTTTTCTTATTGGACCGTTTTTAAACTCCCCAGCCTTCCGTCATACACAGCAAGATAACCGAATTAGTGGAACTTGCTGCACAATGCAGAACTCTTTTGATGGGGACTATGGTTGTATTCTACAAACCTCAGAGAAGCTAGAAAAACCAAAGATAGAATGACATCATGTGACGTTTCCACAGATATTGCAATGAGCTCCGATCTCGGCTAAAGTCAGCTACTTAGCTGGGAACTTAAAGAGAACCTGTCATAAATAGAACTATGGAAGTTGAAACGTAAGGTAACTGTCTGATATTCTTTATATAAGGGAGATATAAGACTTGTACCAACCATGTCTGTGATGTTTAGGTAAGACTTCGGTAACCTGGGATGCATGGTAAAGCATTGGACAGGCCCAAGCTAATTCAAGTTCTGTTTTGCTACAGAGATCCCCAAACAGATGGTGAAGAGGAGAATGACCATTTGTATTCCGAGGGCAGAGAGGGAGAAAAGACACACACTTTGAAAATGAGGATGGAGAAATGGCTCTTGGAAGCAATGCATAATATTTTGTTCACAGTGATGGGTTCATGGAGAAGGTCTCCTGTCCGAGCCAGCACTCTTAGATCTTCATCAGGAAGAAGGGAAGCAGGGCCGAACAAAGCACCCAGAGCATCATGGGAGCGCCTTGCCCTGACGAGGGTGACCCTCCTCCAACTGCCCCAGGTCCTGATGGGATAAAAAAAACAGAGAGGATGAGAGAGGTAGAGGAAGATGGAGATGGGGCTATAAGGCAAGGGGTATGGGAAATAGACAGATGGGAAGACGGTGTGTAAGGAGAAGGAAAAGGGATTTGATAGAGATAGAGGGAGGAGAGATCGCGGGAGGGAGAGAATGAAGTAGGGAGAAGGGTAGGGGAAAGGGAACAGAAAGAAAGGAAAATGAAGAGAAGGAGGGAGGAGGGAGGGTGAAGCAGGTAGAGGGTGCAAGGGAAAAAGAAAGCGATGCAATGGGGAGAGAAAGAGAGAGGTTGTTTGAGAGAGGGAAGGGGAAGGAGAGAGAGTGAGTGAGGGGGGTATTGGTAAAGGGGGTACTCTTAAACTTAATCATCTGTATAGAAGGACATGTCTGTAGTGACCATTAATAGTGTGGCCTTATTTAACTGAAAGGAGGGTCTGTACTTTTTTTACATTGTGTGGTTGACTCATGGACCCTCTATAATTAGGTATATGAGGAAAAGAAACTCCTTGATGCTACAGTGAGAACATAGGAAAAATTCCTTAGATACTTTAGCTGTGATGTTGAGATAAACCAAATAGAAATGTTAGATGATAACCAAATTTGTGAATTCTTTATTTGATTTTTTTCAGTACTCAAAGAACCGTCATGCAAATCAAAAGCCTAAAAACTTTGTGCGGTCGGAATGAAGACTCTTTGGGCCGACAAATACTCACTGAAGAGCAGCATGCTTGAGTTAGAGGTGCCCAGCTTATTGGCTGCAAAGCAGGTGTAGTTCCCGAAGTGCTGGGCCGTGACGTTGGTGAACATAAGCAGAGAGCGAGTTTTCTCGTTCTGAATTTTCAGACCGTGACTGCGTTCCAACAGCCTGACAATAAAAATAAAAATAAAACAAAACACTACTTAGTAGGGTTACAGGTTTTCCAGTTTTCTTTCTTCTTCAATTCTCTGACATCGTAGTGACTCGCAAGCCATTAAAATAACAGCATAACACAATAACACAACCATAATTTAAAAATTAAACATTGGGAGCATTTATTGCAGATCATAACAACTTGTTTTTTTCCATCTACTGCCATCTAATCAAAACATATTACATGTATTGCCATTTCAACATGTGACATACACATAATCAGAATTATTATACCCATAATGCATAAGATTGTTTATAGAGCTAACCAACTGGAACAATCCAAGTTTTCCTGGTTACCCTACTCCTTAGTAACGCAACCAGAAACACACTTCCTTAGCTACAAAACAAACAGTAAATAAATATGATTGCCTTTTGTCGTCCTTGTACCACTCAAAGCTGGCAGTGGGAACAGCCATAGCCTCACATCGCAGGATGGCAGTCTTACCCACTTCGCCAGGCATATTTTTTGCATCTGAGATCACAGGGGGGTCTGGAAATGAAAGCACAGATTCCAGATATCGCCATATACAGACTACTGTTCATGTGAAAACTGTTGTATATCTGATTGTATAAATGTTTTTGATTACTTCGTTTTCTGGGTTGGTATAAAGGAGGGGGCAAATAAATCCAGCCCCATAACAAAATAAATAAACCCCCCCCTCAGTCCCTTGAATAAACCGCACCCCCCTTTATAAAATATTCTCCCACATTTCTCCCACCCAGTTAACAAATATTTTATTTCAAAAGTTTAGCACCAATTTTCAAAATGATTTGCACCCATGCTTTAGAACAATCTGGATGTCTTTCAACAATGTAAACACTCAGGATGGCATTAGTCTGTTTTTTTAAGAAAAGGCCCAGAAGCCTGGTACAGTACTTACAGTTGACGATGACTTTGACTTTTCTAGTGTCTGGGGTGGAGACTCCATTGTTTGTGATGCACTCATATTCCTCAGCCTGTTGTCTCTTAATATCTGTGATGTCTAAGAACTCTCCCTCACTCATGAAGCCATCTGCAGGAACAGAGACTGCATTGGCACAGAGAGCCATTGAAGTTGGAAGCCCGTACAGAACAGCAATTAAAGTGTATTTGTTTTGTTGTTGTAGTTTTCTATCAGTCACATGATCGTTGCAGAAACAATTACAGCTACGGCCCAAATAGTTGCATCACCTTATAGAATAAACAAATTTTGCTTCATAAAGTCGAATGAAACCTGATGAATAATGTTAACATATTGAATTACATACCGCTTTGTAGTTCCATATGCTAGATATTGTTTTGTAGTTTCTTTGATTGATGTTAAATCAAATATCTAAATTCTGTTCATATCGTTTTTGAACGTATCTTTTGTACAGTCAATTCCACTTGACATAGTTCACTGAGCACATAATTAAGACCCCTACTTATACTTAAGTATTCTCCACTCAGTTAGTTATAAAACTCTCTTACCCCAGTTGCTGGTTCACTTTGTGTGTATGATCATGACATTTCTCTACAGCACTTACATTTCAAGTGTCTCCATGTTATGGTTGGTTCAGGTCTGCCCACAGCCAAACAGAAGAGATTGACGTTGCTGCCTTCGTTCACTGATATGTCCGCAGAGATATTGACGATCTTTGCGGGAACTGAGAGAAAAAAGGAAGCACACACATTCTCAGCGTTCTTAAGCTCAAAATAGATTGAAGATATATCACCTTTTTTCCTGGTCAAGACACAGGAAAACGAGCAAGAATCCGATTTTTTCATTTGCTTAAAAAACAACCTTCGACAGAAGAAAAGGGTTACCAGTAATAATGCTGCTTTTCTAAAAAAGAGGAAATTGATAAAAAAAAAAAAAAAAAAAACCTTGGTAGCACTTAAATAAAATAATATACATGCATTCTGTATTTCAATAACCGTATAGACCATGGAGGTTCAATTGATTTTATGGACTCACTGTGGAGTATAATACAGTAACACGTTCATACTTACAATGCCTTATATGCATACAAACCAAGAAACAAAACAGTAATCCTACTGTCTGAATAAAGTTTGTTAATAAGCAGCTGTAGCTATGTATGCCTGCGCATGGTAATTTGTCAGTTAAAGATTACTACAATGCTCTGTGTCTTCAGCTGTTTCTTTAGAAGTACTCTAAATTGATGTTGCTCTACTGTTCATTTCTCCTTGGACCTTCTAAACTCATGGAACAACTCACTCCCTGTGTCCCTGCTTGAACTTCTCAGAATGCCTGTCTATTTGTAGTCCCCGGGTCTCTAATCGACTGGAGTCAGGGAACTCAGTTGCAAAGCCCCTTGCCTTTGAAATTCCATTCCCTAGAGTATAAAAGATGCAGACTCTGTGAAAGCTTTTAAATCTAAACTTAATACTTATTTAGAGTGCAGCCACTCAGCTGTTTTCCATAACAGTCTTCCACTGTAATATGTGACAAAAAACGTGAACTTGTATTAGCTTGTCTTACTCCTTCTACTCCTTACACAGTAACTTGCTAATTGACCACCCTCTGTACATTGTGATTGGACAATTGGGTGAAAGGTGGCTTTAGGTGGATAAATTGACATGACAGCCTATGACTACCGTTTAGAGTACAACAATGTAACTGGTTATACTGGTACTGTATTGGGTAACACTTTACATTAAGTGTCTCTAATTACTGTGTATTTACACAGTAGTTACTTAGTAAATTCATGGGTGCTTACACATAATGACAATGTTATACATAGTTACAATGCACTTAATATGTAAAACTTTTTGCACGATATATGTAAGTGCACAATTGTTTCAGAAAAAGGTTAGGGTTAGGGATAGGGCTAAGTTTAGAGGGTTAGGGTTGGGGATATGGTTAGGTTTATGATTATATCATGCAAAAAAGATTTGCACATTAAGTACATTGTAAATTTATAAGTACACATGTATTTACTAAGCATCTACTATGTAAATACACAGTAATTAGACAATAGGGTAACAACTATACAGCCCCAGTATGCTGTAAAGCCCCAACTACCCAACTAGGCAGCCCCCGTATAACCATCCCCACTTTCTTTCAGTCTGAATCCCAAGCTTATTCATTCCTCTGCAAAGCCTTAATGACAATGGACCAAGAACACTCCCCCAACATGAGCTCTGGCTTGCCTTGCACGATGAGGTAAACATGGGCGGTGCGTGGTTCGTTCCGGGCCTGGTAGCTGCAGGTGTAGGGCCCTTCATCGTGGACAGTCACTCTCTCGATCTGGATGGAGAACTCGCTCTTGTTGTTATTGATGATCGTCACGCGAGGGTCCAGAGACCACTTGTCACTGCCCGTGAAGAGAATATTGGAGCGGTTCAGCCAGGCCTTGTGCGTCACCTCACTGTCGATATCGCATCTGAGAGAAACACGAGAGAACAGAGAGGGGTTATTAAAGAGAGAAGGGGGAGAGGGGGAGTATAGAATCAGGGATTCTCAAACCCGTCCTCGGGACCCCAGTGTCTTCTGGTTTTCGTTCCAACTGAGCTCTCAATTACTTAACTGAACCCTCAATTGAACTTGCTTAATTAGGCCTTTTGAATTGTTCTCAGCTCTTAAACAGTAGGAGATTTCAACTATAAAATTGTATGTGTAACTTGAAATCTGCAACTTTGTAGGAGCTGAGAACAATTAGAAAGGTCTAATTAAGTAAATGATTAGTTCAATTAAGGGTTTAGTTTAGAGCTTAAACCAGAAGACACTGGGGTCTCGAGGACCGGGTTTGAGAAACCCTAGTATAGAGGAGTGAGGAGATGTTTTTCTAATGGTTTAGTTGACTCATTTGCCAAGAAAGTTTAGTATTGATGGAAAAAGAGAGTAGGATTAGTACAAACAGGGGGGGTCTTGCGTTTATTGGATTATTCATGCGGCTGCCCCAGGGAATAGCGTTGAAATGAGAGAAACAGCTGGAGAGGGGGGAGTAAGGGGGGTGGGCACATCTGGAGAAAAATAGTGCAACATCTGGATGCGGGAAAAGTGAATTAGCCAACACAGTGTTGCTGTTGTTTCAGAAAAGCCTTTTTTTATTGTTGATAGAGTGATGAGTTTCAGAGGCTTTCCATTTCCTCTTTAAGAGACATCAATAAAATACATTTACCCTGCCACAGCACAGTAATACAGAATTAGAGCAATCTGTGTCATGAAAAAGGAGACCCCCTATCTATATTATTATTATTATTATTATTATTATTATTATTATTATTATTATTATTATTATTATTATTATTATGTTTTTATTTATTTGGCAGATGTCTTTATCCAAGGCCTTGCAGGACAGTACAGGGTTACAATGCAAGCTTAATATTTAAATACAGTGTAGTTTACAGTAAGTGCAAATAATACTACTAAAATAAAATATGAACTAGAAGTTAGGATTAAGTTATGTCTACAACAACACAGCAGTGTAACAGTGCAAGGCTAGTGCATTAGCTGAGGATCCAGTAACGGCGCAATATTTGTTTCTATGCACATCAACTATTCCTTATGTCTCCAGATTCTGGTAATGTGTCCTAAAGAATGTCCTGACCAAGTGTCATCACAATTGGGTAAGTGGGTCTCTAGCTCTCAGCATAACAGCAGTCAGAAATCCTCCACTACAAATAAGAAGAACATAAGAGAAGTGTGGGAATAAGAAGAGGCAATCAATTTTGCCAATAAATGCTCACCTTCTTAGCAAACCATTTCCCCCGACTAACAGAATCTAATTTCATCATTCCTGCAGGAATGCATTCATTTCAGGAAGCCAGAGCTCATTCATTTATATCATTTGCATACGTTTGAATAGCAGAAAATTATCTATTGAGGAATAACAAGTTAAACAAGTAAGCAGTACATGAATATATTTGAGGCTGTTTCCAGCTGAACTTTGCTGATCGTGCAGTACTGGAAACTATCATTAGATGTCTCACTTACACCCAGGTAATAATACAGCATGCTTTTGACAGCACCATGGCCTATTAAGCATTCTCGGTAACCAATCACTGTTTTTCTTGTGTGCTTTCAATATCTTTTTCTTGACTAACTGCTACAAAATAAATGTCATACCAATAATTGCAAATACACGTTGTCCCAACATGTGCACCTTTCATGCAGTAGTGTGCAAATGTATTATAATACAAATACATGATTTGTCATTTATTTTTCGCTGGCAGCAAGTCTATCAGTTGTTATAGGAAAGCTGCTGTATATTAGATACAAGTTAGAGGCAGTAGGAAGGAAGGATTGCTGGCAACAGGTAGCTCAGAGAGGCTTGGGGTTGCCCTGGTCATACTTGTCACATTGCAGGCTGTGTATGGGAGTGATGTCTATCTTACAGGTATCACTACTGCAATACTGTATATGCATCCAAAGTTATAGTATAGTGCATACAGAGCCGTGGCCGTGTAATATGTAATATGAAAATTCCCATCTTTGGAAGAATAGTGTAAATATACACTTAAAAATAAATACAGCAAACATTTCCATTAGTTATTGATGCACCACCTGTCACACTGCATTCAGGAACCTGGCAGCCGGTTTAGTTTGCTTCCGGTAAATGATTGAACACGCACACTGCATAGAGCAGAGTGATTTCTTTAAAATGTCTTCAACGAAAGAGACACCGACTGCATCAAAGACCAGAAATATTTCTGCTTCAGATCTCTCTGTTCATTACAAGGAGGGGTCAGTGAGAAAAAATGATCAATTTTGAATGTGACAATGCTGTTTCTTTCTGCTTTAATAAATGTTTAATCGTGAAATATCTTGCTATTTTTAGACTGTGAAATAAGCCATTTTTTAAATTCTACTTATGACATATCAGTAATTTGGGGGATTGTGACAGGGCATCGGGTCACTGGTGCCTGTGCAAGTGTGTGTGTGCCTGGGAGAAATCAGCTGCGACACGCAGCCGGAGACATGTTGCTAAGCAACCAGCTGAGCAGGGGGCTCGCCCTGAGCTAAGCTGATCGGAAGTCTGGATTGGCTGGGGGGCGTGCCTGGGGATGCTGCTCAGAGCTCAAAAAGCTGCTGTGCTACAGCTCGGGGCGATTGCAATGCCATTTACACACAGACGGGCGCTGTGTGTTTGTTGACACCAAGGAAAGGAACCCTTTAACTGCAAGACGGGGCCTGTGAAGACGATTGCCCAGCCAGGACCGTCGGAACGGCCCGGAGTCGCTGGGAGGCCAGGACTTTGGAAGCAACAGAACAGAAGTAAGTCAGCTTAGAGGATGTGGATCCCAAAACAGTATAGAGAGGGTTACGTAGAGTAGTAGGTTCCTGGAGTGGGACGTTCCTTTTAGTGGGAATAGCGCTCGTTATTTTGTGTGGCAAACTTTTATTTTTGGCTTTGTTTTGTTTTGATTTCTTTATTAAATATGTCGCTAGGGTTACTATTGTTAGAACATAAGAACATAAGAAAGTTTACAAACGAGAGGAGGCCATTCAGCCCATCTTGCTCGTTTGGTTGTTAGTAGCTTATTGATCCCAGAATCTCATCAAGCAGCTTCTTGAAGGATTCCAGGGTGTCAGCTTCAACAACATTAGTGGGGAGTTGGTTCCAGACCCTCACAATTACCTGTGTAAAAAAGTGCCTCCTATTTTCTGTTCTGAATGCCCTTTTGTCTAATCTCCATTTGTGACCCCTGGTCCTTGTTTCTTTTTTTCAGGTCAAAAAAGTCCCCTGGGTCGACATTGTCTACACCTTTTAGGATTTTGAATGTTTGAATCAGATCGCCGCGTAGTCTTATTTGTTCAAGACTGAATAGATTCAATTCTTTTAGCCTGTCTGCATACGACATGCCTTGGTACCCTAGTGTCAGTACTGTGTTGAAATTAAATCTGCGTGCCTGAGCCGCGTATCAACACAAATGCTCTGCGTCTGTGTCAGTATTTTCCAGTGACTACCCACACATCCCCTGTTACTGGGTTACATTAAATTTGACTTTATTGGAAACTGAGGGGAACAAATTCGCCACATTAATATGCACCAATTGTTCTGGATCAATTCATATCTGCTTGACATTTGGTGACTTTACTTAAAATTGGTGGCTTACTATCCTTTACAAAAACTTTCAATATAAAAATGACCAGTGATGTGTGTTTGGGCAAAATGCCAAAAATAAGTAATATTACCAGCAATACAGTATCTTATTGCAAGTGGGATACTGCATTTTGAGTGTAGCATGGATATTCTTTACAGTAATGCATACTGCAAAGAAAAACATGAGCTTATCATATTATTTATTGTATAGCAGTTTACATTTTCTATTGACTATAAGTATTGTTTGAGTGAAGTGTGATAAGCCATGCAATCTTGTTTCAAGGGGTTACTTTTCGCATCCACTAAAAATGTAACACCAGCAGTGGGGGGTCCAAGACAAAAATATTTTCCATAAATCAATGACCAGCTCTTGGGAAGAAAAACAGCTGACAAACAGAAACTGTCAAGCACCTGTTTAAGGGGAAACATTACATTGAATTCTAAGTAGAAAGCATTAAAAGAGATTACACATTTAGGGTAGCTGCAGTAATATTTAGCGCTTCATTTATGGATAATTGTATTTTGGTAAATTTATGAGAGGAATGCTGGTCCAGACCGTTTGCTATGGGGGGGTGGGGGTGGCACAGTGATTAATCTGACTTATTAAAACTACATTTCAAATTAATAAAAGAAAAAGGAAACATCTACATTGGTTAATTTAAAATGACAGAACTTGCAACTTGAATTAAGATCCCATCAACGAATGGAGTGTACATACAATCATATGTAGATCATGACAAATAGTTTTTTTACATCACGTACACAGTGATCTTACATATGAGGTTTTGTTTTGCAGGTTGTACTATGACTGTCGCTGGTCTGCGGGGTTTTTAATGTCAATTTGCCCTCCTATAACCCCTCCTTCACACACACAACCCCAGTATTAAAGTCTTGCTTTTGCAGAGCTAGGTGTTTTTGCCAGTGACCCAGGAGTTTGGCTTGCCAAGCCTGCAGTGCAGTTATTATCCAGCAGCATGCTTTGAGTAAAAAATGAGAGGGCTGGCAGAGTGAGAGGTGCTGGATTGTGAGATCTAATATCATTAGAGGAATGCGTTGAGGGTGCAGTGGCAATGGACAAGCCATCCATCACTGCTCATGCAGAGTGCAGGCAGACAGCAGGAGGTAACTGGCTTTCAAGAACGTGAGGCTAAACCCACTACTGCCCATGTGCAAAGCTACTCTGTGACAGGAATACAGCTCCAGCACTGTCAGTATCAAACACCTCTGGTTTGTGCTACTAAGGGGTGGGGCATTTATTGCCAGTTTCAAGACTGCTTACTGAGTGTGCATTATTCAAGTAAATACAGCAGTGTGCACGTTTATTAGAACGCCTCAAGATTTGTCATTTATATTCTTTATATGCCTACCTGCATGAAAACCTCTGCGTATGAGAATTTCGATCTGTAATCAGTGGTATAGAAACAACAACAGGCACTCAACTGCGTTAATGTACACATGTATTTACTAAGTAACTACTATGTAACTACACAGTAATTAGAGACACTTAATGTAAAGTGTTACCATACTAATAATAATGCTATTACAAACGTCTTTCCGCAATGCACTGAATTAATTTGCAGGGTTTTGCAGCTGGACTAAACAGAGTATGTGAAAACATATCATAAACCATGAACAATTAGGCCATAAGGAACCACACCCACAGGATGTAGAACACTTAAGAGGGGGCGTAAAAGAGATAACTGTCTTCTGTATGGATTAACTCTCCACGCTCTTCAGTTTGATGTTCCTACAATAGAATTTTTTTTTTTTTGCAGAAGCGGCAATTACTTATTCAGTGAAGTCAAAACTTGACGCTACAATTACAGCTGCAATACTTAACGCATGTCAACCAGCTTTATACAGTCACTCAGACAGACGACAGCATGTATAAATAGGTCCTGTGTGCAATGCACATATCTGTTTTTGCTATGCTGAGGATAGAAAGAAATAACTAATATTTGAAGTGGTAATATGTATGTGTCTTGCTGTTGACAGCTTCCACAGTGGGAGTTGGTACAAGTATTTAACCCAGCGTGCGGCTCGGCTTGTGTCCTTGCCAGGGGTTAAAGGACGGCAGTGGCAGTCTCTAAGGCCCTACTCCCTGGCACACAGTGTTTGAAGTGCCGACAGGGTTCTCAATCCGCATTAACTAATACAATCATGATCAACCTGCCAACGTGTGACAGTCCGCAATCTTGGCAGCAGGACCGTGTGTGTGTGCGCCTCAGTAATGAAGAAGTCCTTTCTAAAAGATGGCACGTTGCTTACTTGGCACAGACTTGCACATGCACTGTCCTTGGCAGAAGGATAAAGACTTCTAGTTCTACAAGCAGCTCCCTGTTTCTCTCTCTCTCTCTCTCTCTCTCTCTCTCTCTCTCTCTCTCTCTCTCTCTCTCTCTCTCTCTCTCTCATTTGTGCCATTTTCCCTTTTCCCACTATATCCTGAAACCCCCGATCCCCCCCACTCTCTACTCTTTCTCTTCTGCCCTTCTCACTTTCCCTTTTTCTCCCTTCCTTTCTCTCTCTCTCTCTGTCCCATCTCTCTCCCCAGTTCCCCCTCTGTCTCCCTCTTGCTCCTGTCTTCTCAGTTCTTTTATTGGCATGCCCCAGTTAGTCCTGTTTTGCCAAAGCAATCCCAGTAAACTCACGAGTAAACAAAACCTCAACGCATGGCATGTGAGACCCCTACACAGTCGAAATGTCTACTTCCAACTGAAATACAAATAAAAGTCATTTAGTGCAGCAGTGCGTCAAAAATGGTGTCTCTGGGGCTGTCACAGGTAGCTTCGTGATGCAATTACAATTCTGCAGCAGGTTTCGCTCCTTTCTGTTCCTCTGCCAAAAAGGATTGGAAATCTTTGCTCGTATTTATTTTTCATAAAGTCATCGAACGGGCTGGAGAATTGGAACACAAAGAAAACACATTTCACGTTTGTCTTCTCTCTTTGTTTTAGCTCTGTCTCTCTTTCCATTTCTCGGTTCCCCTACATTTGCTTTTGCTGCAGTGCAATAAACCCCTCCTTCTTCAGCATTCCTCTCTCCTCCAGATTTAATCCTTCTCACCCCAACTTATTTCTTACCCCTTTCTCTCAAACCCTCCTAACCCCTTTCCCCTCTCTCTTTTACAAATGTTCTCCCTCTTCCTCCTGCTTCATTTCTTCTGCTTTGCTGCAGTGTAAATAAATCCTACCCAGAGCTCCCGCAAATTCTCTCCAATCCCCCTTTACCTCCTTTTCCCCAATCTCATCCCCTTCCTGTGTCTCTCCAATCCATTTTCCCTCACCCCTTCCTGTTCTAATCCCTCCCTTTCCCCTCCCCACTTCCCTTTGTCCTTTCCCCTCTCCTCTATTTCCCCTCCTTCCCTTTCCCTCTTTTCTCTCTCCTTCTCTGTCCTTCCCTTTCTCCACTCCCCTACTTCCTGTCTCCCTCCTTCACTCCCTTTTCTTTCACCCCTTCCCCTCTCTAATTCTTTCCCTTCACCGACTCAATCTACCCTTTTCTCCTTTCTCCACTCCCCTCCTTCCCTTTTCTCCCTGCTTTGCTGCAGTGTAATTAAACTCCTCTCTGCTTTCCTAGGAAGTGGCAGGGATGTTGTTATTGGCTCCTAATCTGCTCCAGACGCACTCAGATTCCACATGGAGAATTATTTATGTCTCTGACTCAGAGCTGCTCAGTGTAATTATCCCTTTGCATCAGCATGAAGAGCCCAACCCAGTGCTTCAAGACATCGGTTTAACCCAGAAGGGAATATGTTAGAAACATGCAGACCCCTGTCATGCTGTGAAAACAAAATTAGAGCTGTCATGAAAAAGTACATTACTATGGCTTACTGTAACATCCACCAAAATACATCCAGTGTGACCATACATAAGGAATGACAGCTAGCTTCATCTATAAGTCTCCACATTTGGCTCTCCATAACTTGTACTATGCAATGGTGCAGTCTGTAAACACCTGCAGATCTTGCACTTTTTATGACTTAAAAGTGCAACTGTGACAGGGAGAGCCCTGAGCAGATCGGGAGGTCCGGATTGGCAGGGGGCGTGCTCGGGTTTTAAAAAGCATCTGCACCACAGCTTGAGGCTGCTGCATGGCCGTTTCTACACAGATGGGGGCTGAGTGAGAACTTGTGTTTGTTTACATCAAGGAGGAGAGCGTCCGGACGTTCTGCAGGAACTACTACATGAAACCCTTCCACGCCAAGACATTTCTCGTAAAGGCACTGCCCAGCCGAGGCCATTTGAAAAGGCTGTATGAAGAGTCTCCGTGAGAATGCCGGGACTCCAGGAGCCCAGAAGTAGGTAGGTTTAGGGGATGCTGATCCCAAACAGTATAGAGAGGGTTACGTAGAGTAGTAGGTTCCTGGAGCGGGACGTTCCTTTTAGTGGGACTAGCACTCGCCATTTTGTGTGACAAACTTTCATTTTTAGCTTTTTAGTAAATGTGACACTAGGGATACCATTGCTGGTACCCTAGTGTCAACACTAATAAATTGAAAGTGATTATTGATAATAAATCTGCGTGGCCTGTGCGGCATGTCAACACTCACCTCTCTGTGTCTGCCTCATGATTACTCAGTGACGACCCACACGCGTAACATTTTACAGCAACATTTTGACATTAATATATCTGAAAAGTTTCATCACTGAACACGTGAACACTTGTTTCGACAGAATCCCGGTTCAATCACTTGTTTTGAACTCTTATGGCCTCAGTCCGATATTAAAATTGTTACTTCCTATCTGTATGAAAATTAGTCACATTGGACTGCAGTGGGGTTTTTTTAACCACATCCTGGTTCAGACCTAGTTTATGGCTACAATCGATAATACCCTATATAACTCCAGACAATGAAATCCGCAAATGTAATTGTGTCCACAAAGTGGACAAACAAATAGAATAACTAGGAATGCAATAAATTAATCCGAGAAATAAAAAGCTACTTAACAACAGAGCTAATACAATCTAAAGCACTGCTGTAATTACTGTGTTACTGGAGCATCTATGTGGGCAAGATGACTAAACATCTCAGGGGTATATTTCCACCTCTAATTTAGGAGAGAATTACATAAACAAATGGTATTTAAATAGGACAACGGTATCTCTTCAATATCCAGAAAATCACTAACAAAAATGTAATAAAGAACATATCAACATCTTATACTCTATCCATTCAGAGCTGGAGGCTGGGTCATCGGGATTTCGATACTTACAGGCATCGGGGTCGGTAAGTTGTAGTAGCCCAGACCTACCTGAGGATGGCGCTCTCTCCCTGGCACACTGTGATATTTTCTGCAGGAGGAGGGGTGAAGTCTGCACTCTGCACACAAATCCCTAAAAGAGAGACACACGAAAGCAGGTAAGAATGGATCCATTTACAGAGTGAAGACAGGGTCATTTCCGTTTCTTCAGGCCATGTTATAAAGCAATTAAAATGTTTCCTATATAGGCCTCAGTTTTACAGGGGAAAGTGCATGTTCTGACCTCAGTGACGCAAAATCTTCCGTCAAAGTTTGCGGCACATTTGATGACGCTGCGTTGTAACATTTTCTGTATGTTTTTATAATACTTTATTCCTGCAAACTGTTATTATTATAAATAGCTGTCTAATACTATTTCTATCATCCATTATACCACACTTAAAGATGAGTGAGTGTTTGCCAATGTTTAGTAAAAAACAAGGGGTAGAAACTGACAAATTCCTTATTTATACATCAGTCTCGATACTTTTTGGATAGGAGTGTGCAGTATTTTTAGTCCTTTGCTGGTCTATGAGAAAATCCAAAATGTTGAATACCACTATTATTTGAAAAAATATTAAGCTGAGGGAAAGCAAAGCCACTTGGAACTCAGTTTCAGGAGACGAGGTTTCAGGCCACTGCATGGCACACCAGGAGAGGCTTGGGGTTTGATACAACAAAGCTGCCTCACACTTGATCTCCCGGTCTCCTGGAACCAGGTTTCAAGCAACTGTTCCTAAAAAAGTGACTCTGTGTTTCCTCAGCTTTAATTTCTTTCTTGCTGTTTCTCCTATTTAAGTGTGTGTAATTAAAAATGGTCATTTGAATCTCTATTTTATATCTTTATTGAAGTGACTGCTTTGGCGTAACTTGGCCCTCTTTTTCTTATTTTTTTCTTTTTTTATAAAATATTACTGAATCCACACACCGATCAGTATTCCTCTGCTCGGCCTGGCTTTTCCATGTTGTTCATATTTACGGTAAAATGAAAATACAATCTGTACAGTCCGCAGTAGATTTAAATAATGATTTTCCAGTTTCTCGAGTTCCACTCACCATTGAATGCAATTAATAATGAGGACTACAGAAAACCCCCGAACCAACCCGCCAGAGCATGAAATTAAATCACTCTGCAGCCAAAAACAAGCTGTAGCATTTTATTTTTTTCCCCCTGTGTAAGAGAATTAATTCAATTTCACTCAGAAAGAGTCAGGGCTGGTCAGTACTTCTTTCGACTCATGTCAGAAAGACTCTTATGCCATTCAGACCCATTGGCCACAAAATATCTTGCTACCCTGAATAGATAACCCTCTCACATCCTAGGTTGTACCAATCTTGGCAGTAAACCAATGTTAGGGTGAAAAAAATGTAGCCAATGCCCCCATATAAATGTTTACCACTGTACATCTGCATGGTACTGTCATTTTGCAGTCTTCCAATGCTTTCCCCACAGTACTGGCTTGTATAACCATAGCTTTTTAAACATGGGCCTTCCCATAGTGTCATTATGCTGTATTATTCCTATGGTACACTTTTATAAGGACCCCATCCAGCAGCTCTGTATCCATAAATTGATTATACTTGAAGTACCGCTGCACTTGTGGAATGGATTATGTATTTTTTTTTTTTGTTGTTGAAACAGGTTGATGATCTAGTCAGGTATACCAAGATATTTAGTGAACAAGCAAGGGTCTGAGTGGAGCAAAATAGGCAATATTATCACCCATTCCATGTTGTTCTGCATTCATTTAGTATGTCCCAATACTATTTGGAGGGCTATGTGTATTCAGTATAATTATGCCTCCTGAGGATTGTTGGTAGGTTTGTGCAGTTTACCTCCAGGCTTCTTAAAGAATAAGATCAACATGTCTAAAGGTAACAACGAGGTACAGATTAAGTGTGTGGAATACGAAATAGAATAAGGTTCTCCTTCATGTTTTTACTTGCATTTATAGATTTGTGCTAGACGGGAGCACTTGTAGGATGAGAAAGGAATATTAGGCTTTAAATTGATATATATATTTTTTTTTTCAAATTAATTGTTTGCAGAGAAGCTGTAGGTAAAAGCTTTAATGACATTACATACTGCTGCAAAGATAGCGCATCCAAACAGAAGGACATTTTTATTATAGTTTGGAACAATTCAATTACTGTAACATTTCAGTTTCTGTACTGGAGACAAATGCTTTCTGTATTCACTAGCTTTTTCATTACCGGCCTTGTCAGGACTTAATTTTGACTGTGTTCCAATTTGACTATTTCCAACAAACTAAACATCTAATCAAATACTGATTACTTACAAAAATAATTGTCCTGTTTGCCTATGGTTAAAAAGTAGGACTTTTTTTTTCTTCAATTCATTGACGCTGTAGCAACTCTGAAGCCGTTATAATAACAGTATATAATAACAATCATCAAGTGTATTTATTGTACGTTTCTGAGTATTCGGTGGCTGCCTCTCATCACGTTGAGAGTTTCTCACGCACTATCAGCATGATTAAAGGTGACCACTGAACACTTACAAACATACAATAAACAGTTAATTGTTCTCTTTCTATTTCCATCTGACCAACACATGTTAAATGTGCAAAAAGCCAGCTTAGAAAAATGAGATCAGCTATTACCATTTAAACACATATATATATATATACACACACACACAACAGCAAAACTGGGACGTCTGGTAACCCTGTGTTTGCCCCCTTTACAAACATATGCAAATATATGCAAATTATATATATATATATATATATATATATATATATATATATATATATATATATATATATATATATATATACAGTATATATATATATATACACAGTATATATATATATATATATATATAGAGAGAGAGAGAGAGAGAGAGAGAGAATAATATATACAAAACATTAGATCATACATATATAATTACATCTTTTAATGTTTTAAATTAGCTGAGAGACGTACATATGCTAGCTGCAGTATTTAAGCTTTATTTAAAGTAATACAAACATTTATATTAGAAATATGTTTCCAAAGAACATTGTGCGGTTATAATATTAGCTGTTATATAACATTTTAGCTTTGCCATATTTATGTGACTGGAATGGGGGAAGCTAGTTGGTCTTAATTGGTTATCAATTATTCAGTTGCTCACTTTAAGGTACAATAGACATATGTGTCCCACAGTTAAAAATGATGCTAATATTCTTATTTTTGAATATGAAACAGGGTCCTGACAGGTTGGATCTGGTCATCCAAATGGTCAGTTTCCTCCTCGTGATGCTTGAGTCGCTCTCAAATGTAATTTTAAGAAGAAACCGTTTGAACAGCAAGCGCTCAATGCCTTGTGTACCTCAGTGGGGTTCATTAACTGTGGCCCGCCTGCAGTGGCAGGTATATATAAAAATAGCAGGAACAGTTTATAATGGAAGCTGGATCAGCACGGAGACAAGTGCTAACAAAGCACTGTTCAAAGTGCTGAGTGTTAATCTAAAACCAAAGCTCGGCAATTGCTAGTCTGTGTCAGACGAAGTTGTCATGCTTTAAAAACACTGTAATCTATTAATTTTGTATTGGCAAATCAAAAAAGAGTACACTGCTGTTTTGCTTCTGTGATTACCTTCTGCCCTATTGCAATCTCTCAATAACTAAAGACAAAGAATGTCTTTCAGTTTTATTGCAATTGCATAAGGATTTCTCACTGCGTCCTCTATTTCTGTTCTTTGACCATGATGCCACTATACCACAGGCCCCCACAAATCCTATTCTCAGAGGACTCTGCATAATCACCAAAGAGAACCATGCTGAATGAAATATTTATAAAAAGACTTTTTTCTATCGCTTCACCACTACAGATCAGGGGATTATTAGATTATAAAAGCTGCAGGCAAAGCATTAATAATGTAGATGCTGATATATATATTTTTTTGAGATTTTATTCAAGACTTAAGTCATTTACTATATACATGTGACCCAGCATTTTAACTGCCTTCTGAGCTACTCAAACCCACCAATTTTCCACGCTACAGGATTAACAATCCACTACTTTCAGTTCTAGGTGTAGATTAAATATATTTATTCCACATAAAACCACTTGTGAAAAATATATCAGATTTTTATTTATGTGATGTATTGAACACAAGTACTTAAAATAGACAAATGTTTCAGCCAATGCACTTCTGTTTTGTAACTACAGTGGCTGTAAAGTTCCGTATCAGTGGACTAATCACCACTGAGCTCACTACAACCACACAGATAGCATGAACCGTAAACCTATCCAAAGTGTTAGCATCACCTGATCACACTGGGTCAGCCTACTAGCCTTGGTTAGTGTTTACTAATGTTGTAGCGGGTGACTATTCTCTCAGTAACCAGCCTCTGCTGTTTGATTATTCCATATGTGTTTGTGATGCTGCTGTAGAAAATCTGGTACATACGCCTTCCAGCAAGTTATGTTGGTTGTTGTGAAATCGCTGCGCTATTCCAATGTCCTCAGTATTTCATGATTTTATATGTGTTATGGAGGCCGCCAAACATAAAATCACATCATTTGCATATACAGTCATTATTATCACTAAGTACAGGACAAGTGCCTAACTGACACATTAGGAAGCGAGGCATTGTAAAAAGATACAGCAACCTGCAAAACCTTTTTTATTTTTAAGTACCACAACGACACTTTCGTTTTCTGTTCTGTAAACAACACGAGTGGTGCTGTAATGGGTGCTAATCAAATTGGTTTCTATGTTTGTTCTGAGTGATTAATTCAGGATACCCACGTACTTGCTAATGAAGTATGCAAGCCTTTTAAGTGGGGATAAACCAGCTCAAATTAAATAGCAAGTAGTTGAATGGTTCTGGGTTGGTTCTGTCCTTTTTTAGTCATTGTGGTTAGCATCAGTTTAGCACTTGTCCTGTACTTAGTGATAATAATGACTGTACATGCGAATCAAGTCACATCTGCACCTGTACATAATCAGCAACCACTTTGCCACAATAACACATCTAAAATCATGAAATACTGAGGACATATCAATAGCACAATGATTTCACAGCAACCAACTCTCAATGCAGAACCCATTATAGAACCCAGAACTCTCAAATCAGAACCCATTATAGAACCCAGAACTCTCAAATCAGAACCCATTATAGAACCCAGAACTCTCAAATCAGCACCCATTATACAACCCAGAACTCTCAAATCAGAACCCATTATAGAACCTAGAACTCTCAAAGATTGCAAACATCACAAAGAAGACAAGTTAAAAGTGGATCAAATAAAACTTATTTGTGTGTCTAACTTAACTGATAGCTTATGGAGCATTATAACAGATGCTACACAATACAACACTGGTACTGTTTGTCCTGCCTTGCAAAAACTGGTGGTGTCGTATTTATTGTTTCTTGAAAATCAAGACCGCAGATATGATTTTGACTCAAAAAAAGCCTTCTTTTTAAGACAGATACAAATCGTTAGAACAGTTCCTACAGCACCGTTGGCCTCAAGACTGATTATCGCAGATAATAACCCATTAAAGCTCCAGATTTATAAACGCTGCCTTAGTGATAAACAGTCCCATGAGGGCATCTCAAAAGCAGGCTCCGGTGAGGGGGGGGGGAGATTAAATTGGAGGCATTTTGCGGTGCTTTGCAAAAAGCCAGAATAGCTACAGAATTATATAAAGCCTGGGATTGTGGTAGCATCATTATTTGTAGATTCTAGATGCACAATGTTGCAGGAGAATGCATGCGGAATGTATGATCTGCTTCAGGATTTCATTGTTACACACTTTTCCCATCTGGTCTAGAAACACCTTCTACCCAATGAAACCGAAATAAATGATGCTTTAATCATTGAAACCTTTTATGTACATTAAAAAAATGAAAAAAATGTCATTGTTGTACACTGCAGATATACCTCCATTCAAACACACACACACATATATAAAAACTAGATCCTACAGATACAACAGTATATATATATATATATATATATATATAAGGCCCTTGTATAATTCATGAGTGGTTACTCTCTGTAGAATGTATTAACGTTGCAAAATGCATTAGTAAGTGTGATGGTGGAGGAACCGAGCCAAGCTCTTTCTGCAGGAATTCAGCAGCATCACCTTCCCAATTAGCTAGTGACTGCGGCTAGGCAGTGGCACTGGGGGTTTTAAAAGTTTAGTTGGCATGCAAATGAAGTAGGATCCTGCCAGGATGAGTAGATTGTGTTAAATCAAATGGCTTGAATTTTCCAAGGGTGAATAAGAAGATAGAGAATTCACCACCGTATGACTGCAAAAAGTAATGTCACCAGTGCTAGCTGGATCCATTAAAACAGCATCTTTTAAACAGCACTTTGTCAAATGAATAAGTATTTACTGGAATTTGAAAAAAAGGCACAGGAAGGATGAAGCAACACATAACTTGTATTTCTCCCCACAAGCTCGATGCAACAGCCTGCCAAGCTTGTTTTCACTGATAAGACTGAAGACTTCCGCAGGGCTAGTGGAAGAAGCTGGGCTTTAGCCTGGTTAGAGTAATTCAGACCTGAGGCTTTTGAAAAAATGTTTGCTAAATTTAGGAATACTGATGTGACTAAACATATGTATATATATATATATATATATATATATATATATATATATATATATATATATAGTCACATATATTCACAGGACTGGGTTTCAAACCAGGCTTCTCTGGTTACAAGTAAAACCCGCATTTTCAGAGGGAATTGGTGTGATCCACGGCAAGCCCAATTGGCAAGCTGTGGATTATGTCAGGGTTTAGGGATGCTGTCTTTGGTAACACTTTGCATTACGTTTCTGTAATTACTGTGTATTCACATAGTATAGAATGCCGTGTATTCACATAGGAGGCTGTGTGGTCCAGTGGTTAAAGAAAAGGGCTTGTAACCAGGAGGTCCCCGGTTCAAATCCCACCTCAGCCACTGACTCATTGTGTGACCCTGAGCAAGTCACTTAACCGCCTTGTGCTTCGTCTTTCGGGTGAGACGTAATTGTAAGTGACTCTGCAGCTGATGCATAGTTCACACACCCTAGTCTCTGTAAGTCACCTTGGATAAAGGTGTCTGCTAAATAAACAAATAATAAAATAATAATAGTAGTTACATGGTAAATGCATGTGTACTTACACATAATTACAATGTTATTATGCATAGTTACAACATACTTAATGTGGAAATCTTTTTTGCAGGATATATGTAGGTACACAATTGTATCAGAAAAGGGTTAGGTTTCGGGTTCGGGATAGGGTTAGGGTTATAGCATGCAATAAATGTGCACATTAAGTACACTGTGATTATGTGTAACTATATTCTGATACAATTGTGTACTTACATATATTGTGTAAAAAGATGTACTCATGACGTACATTGTAACTGCATAATGACATTGCAATTATGTGTTAGTACACATCTATTTACTAAGTAACTACTGTGTAAATACACAGTAATTGGAGACACTTTGTGTAAAGTGTTCCCCTCACTTATTCTCTCTCTCTAGTTCTTGCTTCATTGCAGCTGTGAGGAGAAGTCCTTATGGCTCATTCTGGCAGAGATCCAGTCCTTTAATATATCTCTCCTGCTAATGATCCCTCTGCATCTTATCAGCTCATTGAAACATCCTGGACAGAATACAATGGAAATAAATGGGGTCAACCTCCTGATGATATCACTTTGGTTAGTGTTTAATAAGACTTTGAGAAAACGAAGTTAGAACAGTAATAGAACAATAGTGCATACAGAATACTAAACTCTTTTCACAGCTTGTTTTATATTTAAGTATATTGTGTTGTGCGTGTACAGAACAGGCTAGTAGTTTTGAAAGAATGAATAAATAGTCGTGTAATCAGTGCTGTACCGTGTTTGGACTGGGACTCAATAAAAGAGACAGTAGTTTGAGCAACACTTATTTTGCTTTTTAATTAAGCAAGATGATCGTGATTCTAAGGTATTACTGTCAGGTACTGTAGTCTGTAGTCAGGAATAGGTGACTAGGTCAACTACTGGGGTAATGCGTGGGATTAGAAACTGCTAACCATTGTCTAAAATGGTTTCAGGTTTATTTGACTTTTAAATGCTTTGCTTACATTTCAAACCTAATATTTATATCTGAAAGTCAACTATCATATGTTAGGGTGGGTGGATTAAAGTTCTTAAGTTTCTATTGCTTATTTCACTAGGTTACAAGTGAACTCCTGATCACATTTCGTCCGTCCCTTCACCATAAAATGCAGTATAATTATAGCTAAAAAACTGTTTAAACTTTAAAACTCACTAATAGCCTTAATTCAAGTGGCTGGGACAGTAAATCTTTGCACACTCCCAGTCAAGCCACAGTATAATACCTCTCCTGCTTTTAAGGATTGCTTTTAAGGGAGAGAGTGTCGATTGGCGCTGAGTCTGTAGAAAGACTCACTGCATTGATTTTGAGTGGGAGGGAATTCTATCAAGCAAAGAGCTGTTTTCTGCTGTCCCTGCTCCCTCACTCTCAATCACCAGCACTACACACCAAAACAAAAACGCACTTACAATTGAATTCATTTTTTGTCCAGCTATCTACTCTGTGAAAAACAATTTTCCAGTTTCAAAATCGATTTTCATACTTCTTATTAGTACTTGTAATGCTGGGACCTGTGTGCAAAACTATAAAGACAGTTTCACTACAGATTACATTGCAGAATGTATTTACAAAGTAAATACACAGCCGTTAGAGACACTTAATGTAAAGTGGTACCTCTTTTTGCATACCACACGGTTTATTTAAAGTGGAAGGCTAAAGGAAAACTGAATAATTGAAACCTGTATAGTGAATAAAAGGGCATGGCAGGTAAGATTTATGAAATGACATTGTTAGCTACAAACCACGAATAAGCAGTTAATGGTTAAGCCGGCTAACCAGCAATAGCAGGCTGCCCTTCATCATCTTTATAACTTACATCTCCTTTCTCGCTGCACTAACAGCCTTTACATTATTTATTGCAGAATAGCTCTGTATATTGGAAGGACTAGATTAGCCCATTAGATGAACACTTTCATTCCAGATCTACTCCACTCTTATTGCACATTAATCAACATGTTCATGAACATCGAAAAGCATGCAGACATATCAGGTCTATACCTCTGTACAGATACTGCAAGAAAGAAAGAAAAGGCTGCAGTAATTGACAATTATTCACAGAGTCCCCATTCAGAACAAACATAATGCCATACCTCTCTCCACTCTTACGCTGATTTATTCTGACTTCCTTTCTTGACTGGATTCTGCCTTTCTCCTACCTATACAATGTCCACGGTTGACTTTATCCACTTGCTGATATGTACACCTCATTTTCTATCTTTATTAAGTCCAGCATTTTCCCACTCCTGCCCATGTGACCTATCGATTTTTGAACTAATTCATATAGGGGTGGAGACCACACCAAACCTAGTAATATAAGATTGTGAACCAAAACGTATTTAAACATTGAATACAATTGAGAAAGATGAGTGATCAATGATCATAATTGAATACTGTTTGAAAAGCAATTTCCTGTGGGTGTGAACAATTGTTTTTTTCCTGAGCCATGATTATTGACAAAATGTCTCCCATTGTAAACACGTCATGATGTAATCCATTCGCCTACCACAATGCCAGCACTGTAATGTTAAATTAGGGTAACACTATAAAATAGTGACATAACACCTGAATATCTTCTGCACTTGCTCTGAGTTCTGAAGTAATTCATTTTAAATTCAACCCTGTTAATTCATGTGGATTTAATTACCTGTAATTATTCCATGTTTCTTTGTAACAAATTACGTTGATCCCATTTCTAAGGCTTGCATTCATGCCTGAATTAATACTCCTCACAATAATCCCCCTGTAGGGTGAGTGAGAGGGTATGTATGCATGCCTGCCTTATACATGTAATGGTAACATGTCTTGGTCCTTTTATTAATAATAGAAGAGCTTTGAAGAGAGTGCTAACCAAAGATTTAAAACCCACTGTCTTCTATCTTATTAGCACTGGCAACGTCCTCTTTAATGAAGTGCTAACCAAAGGGCTTCCCATCCATTTTCTTACCTCAATGCCCTTGATAATGTGGCCAGTGCTACAGCCTACGTCAGGCTCACGCCTCATAACCCTCACAGTTGTGATATTACAGCGCATCAGCACACCACAACATCCAGGAGTACCATAGTTATAAAACATCATTCATCATTGTTACTTACTAACATACTAATTTGGCACTTGCATGCTTGATAATGATTTTTGCTGATGTGTCCTTCTGCTGTTTTAAAGAAGAATGTTCAGGGTAGTGTTTGCTTGCTTGTTTGTGTGTGTGTGTGTGTGTGTGTGTGTGTGTGTGTGTGTGTGTGTGTGTGTGTGTGTATTAATATTCAAATAAATACAGTGTCACACATTCCCACGTGTTGCTACAACTGTTTAAATAATGTACCTGTAATCGTTCTTTTCATTGTTAACATCCTGACAACTTTTTATACTTATAACTTTAAAGTCTGTTTCAAAGCTCTTTTCAAAATGGCCTGATAGTGCAAGGATTATTACCCACATTGTCAAACAGGTAACACATCAATAACAATCCATGATGTGGTACGGAAAAGAAAAGCCAGAGCACTTGTTGTTATGTTTTTTTTTTTAATCGCTCTCCCTGCAGTGATTTGGAGGACAGATCTCAAACCCCAGTGCACTAGAACGGCCATTTTGAAAAGAGCTTTGAAACAGACTTTAAAGTTGGGGGGCGTGTAACACTATATTCTTCAGAACCCCACTTCTTACACTTTAAACTTGTCCTAGGTGGCTTATTGTGTTGAGCGGCCTCAAATATATGATGGTGAATTCATCACAAACATATCTTCAGACTCAGAATTGTGGTTGTGGTTTCTTCATTGATAACCAGACGGGTCTTCGAGTCCTTTATAGAAGTCTTTTGTAGACAATCAGCTATAAGTTTGGTTGCTTTTCATCAGCAGAAAATGGTTTTTCAAGACTGTCTAATTTTCGATCTCAACAGAATTGTTATCTTCAACGAAGTCATCAGCGTTGACCTCCGATGAAGAAAAACACAAGTGATGCCAACAAAACTAAGACAGCAATCAAAGGTGATGACACTGTGGAAGGCACTAGGCAAACGTTTCTCTACTTGACTTCTAGTTTAAAATACGACCGCCATTCTCCTTGACTCTGCATTTCAAATGTAATTAGGGAACTCTACACAGTAATATCCATGTAACTGCAGCTGAACACAAGGTCCACTTTGCATCCATATAAATTATTTTAATGAGGAATGACTAGATTTAGCACTGTAGTATTGATATTGCTTTGCCTATTAGATAGAAGACCACTGGTACAACCCCCGCCTTCCTTTAGGGAAAGTGCTTTTGACATGAGCCGACTGCACCAAGAGATTTATGTACATGAACCAAGCTGTTCTTAATAAGTGCGCCAAGCTCTGGGGTACAGCGTGAACAAGGCGCTCCACATCAGCCAGCTGAAACATGACCGCAGCATGCCGAGGCGCCTACTGAGAATTAAAAGAGTTGATGGGTGTAATAACTAATTAACTGATGGAATTACCGCATATTACATTCTGGGGTCTGCAGATGCATTCCGTAATGGCAGTAATCCACTGTGAGAGGAGTATTTACTTTTATACGTCCCATGTATTCATATATTTCATGTTTAAATAACAGATGTACATAAAGGTTATGTACTGAATCTTTGTATGTTTACGTAGTAGCTACTTAGTAAATACATGTGTACTTATACATAATTACAATGTTATTATGCATAGTTACAATGCATAATTTAGAATGTACTACACCTCTGCTGTTTATAGAAAAGAGTACTGAAACTGGTGCGTTCCGGACAGATTATAAATAATATTATGAATTCTTAAATATATACAGTATATTCTCAAATATAAAGGTAATTTGAAGATGGTAGGTCACCATGCACAAGTTTCTATTTTATAAAATGTACTTTGCTGTACAAATCTGCATAGATTATTCATGACCCTGTCTAGAATAATGAAGGTAGCCTAAGGAGGCTTCTAATAGCATTTTGTCACCACAATCAGCTATCATATATATTCATTATCATCTCATTAATAGACTCTTGCACTACAGATCTCATAGAATTAAAGGAATCAAAGAGTGCAAAGCCTTTTGAAACAACGAATGGAGTTAAACCAGCAAATTAGTACAAATCCACACTTTCGTCAGTATAATCCTTGTGTATTCATCTTTTGTGATACATTACCATTTCAAATAAGGGTTTGAACCCCATTTTACGTTGTTGTATTAACCAGTACATGTATAAAGGCCTCTAGGCAACACTTCCCATGAATCGTCTCTAATTAATGTGCATTTACATGGTATTTACTCAGCAAATACATGTGTACCGAACTTACACAATGCTATTATGCATACTTACAATGTACTTAATGTGTACATTTGTTGCATGATATAATTCCAACCCTAACCCTAATTCTAACTCTAAACCTAACCCTAACCACAATGCTCAACCCAACTCTAACCCTTATCGTTTTCTGATACAATTGTGTACTTACATATATCTTTTTTTTAATCAATGTCGTCCTTCTGGAGTCCTCTGAATGCCTTTTAATTTGTTTCTTTTTTTTAAAACCATTTAAATGCAAAACCGTAACAAATCATGTATACAGGCTTTCATTAATTTTTCTGTACATACTACTACTACTGTATATGATGTAGAATACGTGAATGTAAACATCTAACACTAGTACGTACCATACTCAATATTTCAAATAAACGTGTTATGAATTTGAACGTGTGGTTCTTAAGGACGGTATTATTGTCATTGCTTGCGCCCCGGCGCCTCTTTATAAATTAAGCACTGGTCCGAACTCATGACTCGAAGTGACTCAAGCCAGGCTAAGGACGACTCAAGCAGTTTAATGACTGGACTGGACTGGACTCGAGCTTGGCATGTCAAAGACTCAACTCGACTTGAGTCCCAATTTTGGTGACTCGTTACAACTCTGGTTAATACTCTCTTTATGTGTAAGTACACATGTATTTACTAAGTAACTACTGATGTTTATTACAACTAGAGCAATGCTGCTGCATTATAATGCACTGATGTTTACTGCCAGGACAGCAGTGTACTGAACCAAATGGAAATTGCATTGAACAGCACTGTGTGGTGCTCATCAAGCGACAACCAACCAAATTTCAGTTCTCTTTTAGTGATTAAAACATTTTCTACACCATTGCTGTAGTGTTTAATCCCCAATTCGCTTTCTGTCTGTCTAGAAACGCATGTACAGAACAAAACCAGTCTGTATTGTGTTTATAAAGCCCTGTGATTCGCACACACCACAGGGGCTGTTTGACTTTTCTTCAAGTTGCTAGTAAACTGTGTTGCAGATTTGTCCGTTTCTTTTCTCTGTTGAAAAGTCAGTCATTAAGAGAAAGCCTTTTTCTCAGCACGGGGTACCTCGGCCAATGCTCAATCATTAATGCAATGCAGATTCAAATTAGAGCTGACAAATGATCAAATGATGGCAGTTGATCCCGTGACTTCATTCAGCCTACAAGAAATACGATACACCGCTGCAAAACTGTCTGTGTTGCTTTCTGTCTGTCTTTTTTCTTTTAAAGGTTAAATAGGATAAAATATAATTTTCTTTCTTTTTTGTTTATTACCTTATAGCTTTACATTTTTCAATTTATACCAATTTTTCTATTCAATTTTAATTATTTTTATTATTCTTTTGAAGTCTAATTACGCTCCCTCACAGCAGCGATTCCCACAGCAGCTCAGGAGAACTGAAGGTCAGTGGGTGTCCTCCGATTCCCAAGCAAATTGCTTCTTTACATTCAGGAGCTTGAGAGATACAGGAGCTAATGGCCCCTGGAGGATAATACTACAGATGTTACTAACCTACTGAGCTCTGGAGACCAAGCCTTGAAAGTGTCCATCTGAATCTTTTGGTCACCTGACCAGTAGGATTCAATGAAGTGTGATAAGGCTACTAAGCCTTGGAGCTCCCTGTGGGTCCCCAACCAAGATCTGGCAAATTCGAACCATGATCACGTGGCTCACCCTGCACTCTAAATGGAACTAGGGAAGTACTCAAAAGTACTCAATAATGATTGTAAATATATTAAGAAAACAGTCATTTAGACACATTTATTATTATTATTATTATTATTATTATTATTATTATTATTATTATTATTATTATTATTATTTGTTTATTTATTAGACACCTTTATCCAAGGCGACTTACAGAGACTAGGGTGTGTGAACTATGCATCAGCTGCAGAGTCACTTACAACAACATCTCACCCGAAAGACAGAGCACAAGGAGGTTGAGTAACTTGCTCAGGATCACACAATGAGTCAGTGGCTGAGCCGGGATTTGAACCGGGGACCTCCTGGTAACAAGCCCACTAGATCACACAGCCTCCTATGCCTCCCATAAACATCATAAACTGATCTTGAGCTAATACAGCAGCAACAACGACGTTCACTGCTATGGGGCTGGGACAATAATAATTTATGATAATAAAGGATCGTGGATTATTTGATAAGCAGTCCAATCAAATACACCTTTACCATAATGTAAAAGCAAAAAGAGGAGGTACTGTAAGAGGTACTGTATAGGAATTATTCCATTGGTTTTATATCTATTCAAGCCAACAAGTTTAACAGATACAAAATCCATACTTCCCTAGAATCCCTGGAGATAAAATGTTCATGCTGTGCACACGTTGGTGATTTATTGCCATAGACAGCTTGTGGTTGGTATGTGTGAGTGCAGTACGTGTGTGTGTGTGTGTGTGTGTGTGTGCTGTGCGGCAGGATTGCATGGTGTTGTATTGGCATGTTCTCCCTCCCCCTCCCCATCTCTCTCCTCTGCAGTCTGCTTGCTATGCTGCTCGTCTCCGCTGCTATCTTCTCTCTCCAGCCATGCGTTCTTCACTGCTTATCCCCCGAGTCATCCGACAACACAGATCTGCAAAGCTCCAGCAAGCAAAGGCGATGCTGCAGTTCTGGCATTAATAAATACCCAATATGTACTTTTAATAATCAAACTTACTGGCTTGTGATGCATTAGGATGGGAGATGTATTGCCTATTAACCCCACCCTTTACTAGATACATTAGTATCCCAATAGACAATTGAATGGTGTCCTGAAAAACGTATTAATGTTTTAATAACCAAGACCTTCCAAAAGAAGTAGTGGTACAACATGCAACAAATGCCCAACACAACACCAACCATCAGGGGTGGTCTCTTTACCTTGCTGTAGTGTAGATGTGCAGTGTTATTTGTGTAAGTTATTTACCAGAGGTTCTGAAACATTGCACAACTGCAATTGCACAGGAAGTCTTGAGAAAATTGTGGAACTTTTCACTCAACTATGTACTTACACATAATTACAATAATATTATGCCTAGTTACAATGTACTTAATGTGTACATCTTTTTTGCATGATATATGTAAGTACACAATTGTATCAGAAAAGAGTTAGTTAGGGTTAGGGTTAGGGTTAGGTTTAGAGTTGGGGATAGGGTTAGGGTTAGGGTTAGGGATAGGTTTATATCATGCAAAAATATTTACACATTAAGTACATTGTAACTATGCATAATAACACGGTACTTATATGTAAGCCCACATGTATTTACTAAATAACTACTATGTAAATATACCGTAATTAAAGACACTTAATATAAAGTGTTACCCCAAATTTGATGGTAAGAGATGAACGCCTACTAAATCAAGTGCAGGACTGTTAGTCATGCCAGACCACCTTGTACCAGTACAAAGCCCAGTGTCAAGTCAGGCATTGAAGACTGAGATTTAGTAATTGAGAAAAGCTGATCTGACACATGCAGAGCACTCCTTCACAGCCTGTAAACATTATCCAAGTCACATCTCCCACTAGCGCATACAAATTAGACTCAGGGTACCAAATCAAACACTGAGGATGAAACAGACTGATAGCAACAATCCAGCAAATTATCCATTACTGCTGGTCACTATCCCCACTATCCCGGCAGTCAGATCTTTACCTAGTTCCCTGAAGAGCGTTCATGGATTATTCATGAAAGTAATACATTATCTTGAATATTTATGATGGAAGGAGCACTAAGGCAAGTGCAAAAGAGGAATAATATAATTTTAAAGGTCCATAGTGTTGGACATACTCATGAGAAACCGTGGTTTTCTGTGGTTCGAACAGTATGGCATATTCAAAATTGACTTTTTTTTTAACCCCACGTTTAACAAAATAAAGCTGACCGTTCCTTCTTCCTGGTTTAATGTAAGTGTCAGTTCCCATTGAAAATGAACCTTAATCTAGAGCTATAGAATGGATCTGCATAACCCATTTAACCCTGTAATGCCCAAGCGTTTTTTTTTTAAATTAGAAAAGCAAACTAAACTGTATACCAGGTAAATGCAGTGTAACAGGCAGTGCGTCAATAAGGCAAACATTTACTGTATTTATTTTTAAGTGATACAATAAGTATATTTACACTATTCTTTCAGAAATGGGAATTTTCACAGTGGGTATATTTCACAGAAATCAACGATAACCATGAAGAAAATACAGCCTTACCTATACACTGTGGCCAATCAAGCTCGTATTAACACCTGGAATTAGATAGATTGATCAAACAGGCACAATCTTAGCTTTGTCTCTTGAAGTGGCTCTAGAGAATGGTTAAAGCTGATTGAAAACCACCTCCGCTCACAAAAAACCTTGTCTCTTGGGGAACACGCGGTAACAGCTACTGATCTCTAGAGAAATTCCTCTGTGCCTCTCACCTTCTTCTATTACTCATCGCCCTCCCTCTCCCTCTCTCCTCCCCCACGGGAACTGAAAAAGGGCTGCATTTCAATTCCAGCTCAATGGGGAAGGAAGTCGAAGCTGCTGTGGTGAGACCGCTATTAGCTTCACGGTCCAGGGGGTGACAGTGACAGAGTCAAGCGTTTGCCTTTTCGACGCTACAGCCTTGAATTCCCCTTCATCCCAAAAGTCAGTTAGAGTTAGAAAGCATTGGAACTGTCCCTAAAAAGCATGTCATCAAGTGGAACCTGAATATTGCTGAACATTTAACCCTTTCGGTGCCAAATACTTTTTATGTGAGGATATGGCCAAAGAGTTTTGAGTTTGTATGTACGGTGAGCTTACATTTCATGACTTCTCCTTTCATTATCTTCTTTTATCTTTAACTACTGTTAAGGCCACAAGTTTTGCATCACCCTACATAATTAATTGATTTTAGTTCATAAAGTTGAAGGAAACCTGCTGAATAATGTTACGCTAATATATTGAATTACATGCCGCTTTTCACTGAAAATAAGACGAATACCACCATCGGGTATAATACAAAAGATAATACAAAAGACCATATCAAGTTTCAATTGAGTCTTTGCTATATATCTTAGGGGGTTTGTATCCCTGCTGAGGGAGAACACAGGTTTTAGTGGCATGTAAAGAGACTTGAAAACCTCCCTTTTATTGCCTTTAATGTTAGATTATTTTGCTATGTCTATTTTATCGCTAATGACCACTATTTATATACTGTGTGTTATTTGAGTTTCTTGAAAGCCTCAACAAAAGGTACAGTGGATATAAGTTTACAAAAAGCACATTACAAAAACATTGCTTTCCCCTGATCACGATGGGTTCCTGTTTTGATCTTGTTACACTCTAATCTCATGAGATATCAAAAGTAACCGTTAAACAGTACATAGGTTTGAAACTGAAGTTTTTATAGTGTTGGAGAATTGGGGATTTTTCAGGAGTCTGCTTCAGGAAACAGTGGCTGGAAACATAAATAATGTGTAAAAAATAATGTAATTGTATGTAAAAATAATGTGATATCTTGTAACAATTGTAAGTCGCCCTGGATAAGGGCGTCTGCTAAGAAATAAATAATAATAATAATAATAATAATAGAAATGTTGACATTATATTATATACTTAAGTAATCAGGATTTGACAGCACTGTTTATGAAACTGCTGTCAGAAACTGAAATGCAAGCTCACATTCACCCTGGAAGCCACCAGAAATCTGTGTTTAACAAGAAGGCCATTTGACAAGTTTATTTTGTATGCTTGTTTGTCTACATATTCTAGTTCTCAGTCCCCACAGCTCTAACCACTGGGCTACTCCACCTCTAGGTCACACAGTCAGTCAACAGCCATGGCCAAACATTCATATATATATATATATATATATATATATATATATATATATATATATATATATATATATATATATATATATATTAATAAATGCTAGGTGACTTTTGGCCATAGCTGTAGACCGAGAACATGGATTAAAATCCAGTATTAGCTCATGGCTTCCAATTCCCAGCTAGGCTACAACAGGCCCAGGTCACAAGTCTGTTAAATACGATATTAAAACTAATTTTGATACCCTGACTCCCAATCCCACAGCTCTCAAAAGAAGACCCAGGCTGTCTCTTCTTGCCTGATTCCAAACCCGGTTTCTATGGCGATCTGCCAGGCCCCCGACCGAAGATGAAAAGATGATGTATCGCCTCAGAGGGCCTGCTACCTGCTGACTAAATTTGAGGTTAGAATCTTAAACGAGTAAAGCACTGCTTGTCAGGGGAGTCCGAAAAAATTAAAAGTGAACTCGGGAAAAATGGTGTGGACACAGAGGATTTCGCTGGGCTGATGAGCTGGAGGGGAGCCAAGCAGGATTAGTTGGGAGGGAAGGTTAGGATACCCTCATACTGTAGATGTGTAAAAGTGTGAGATACGGAAATACAATCTGTCAGATCCCTTCGTATATTCCAAAATTTGGATAATATCAATAAATTTCATCCCAATTAGTATTGATATTTTATGGTTTTAGATACTTTGTCATTTAAGATATGCAGTTATGTATTATGAACTCTCTTAATTAAATTATTCAAATGACCATACATTTTTTAAACTTTAGTCAAAAATAAATATTAACAATAAAATAAGCACAAACACCCTTTCTGTGCATTTTCACTTAACTTAGTCTGACTTCATTGCATCTTTATGTACAAGCTCTTTGTACACATGAGTGGGGTATCTTTTGCTGTGCTTCTCAAACAAGCTTAACACTAGAACCACCATGTGGGTCAATTTGACCCATTTTGGATTTAAAATGTAAATTACTCTTCCGTTGTAAATCGTATGTGTATGTCCGTATTTTACTTTATATATGAATTAAACATCATAACGGTGTTTAATTGCCAGAATCGCAAAAAATGATAACGGTATAAACAGTTCTACCTTGAACCGACAAGTGGGTCAATTTGACCTATGCATTACAATACTTATTTTTAATACAATGCAAGATATTCTATTTGTTTTGTAAATGCAGCAAACAAGACACGCCCCCTCCTCCTCTAGCACGTTTTTTTTAAACCTTTCTTTGTTTGTAGACTGACTACGAGACAGAGATTGCTATGATTGTGGATTTCTACAATTGCACCAAGATGCCAACTCAGTGAAAGCCTATACTTTATTTCTCAATGTACCTTGGAGACAGCAATCCTTTGTTTTGTTCCAGAAATGCAACGGGAATATATCAGAAGGAAATATTTTATCTTGAAAGTAGTAATTTTGATTGGAATACGGCAAGCTGCACTCAGATGCATACAACAAACTGAAATGACATGTAGGATAACAACTTATGTGCCTAATATGAAACGTATGTTATATATATATATATATATATATTTTTTTTTTCAATATTACTTTTAGAAAAAAACATTTAGGTTTTACAGGTTTGTATGCACCAGTTTACACGTGTTTACACGATAGTGTTCAATGGAACTGCGTCTGTGTTTACAACACAGCTCCTGGATGCAGACCGAGTCGTTTACACCTGTAAAAGAGTATATGTACATGATCATTTGTTTTGAAATATGTATTTGATTATATTTTTTCATTGTTTGTAGTCGTGCTGTTTATGAGCTCATTTTATAAATAAAACCTTTTATGTTTAATTTTCCATTTAAATATGGTGTTGATGTGATGCAAATGTTAGCTATGATGTTCATGAATAAACCATTTGAGTTTTAACCAATAGTATATCGTTCATTTTCATAACGAAGCAGTTTAAAAATGTATGGGTCAAAGGGACCCATGTGGCGGTTCTAGGTAGTTCAAAAATCCAGCGGTTCTAGTGTTAATGCTTGAAAACTGTTTCCTTTTCATCTGAAACTTCAGTTTCGACTAGATCCAAGAACCTTGATGTTTCCATCCCAGTTGTAAGACATTTAATCACTTCCACCTGAAGAAGAGGCTTGTGAGGAATTGAAAGCGCTTGTATATCACTGTTAATGTTCCTCAGGGGAGTATTTTAACATTAGTAGAAGGTCACTATTCTTATAGGTCCTTGCATCACTGTGCTCTCTCCCTCTCTCTATCTCTCTAAAACAGACCTTCACGTCTAGGTTAAAGCAGTGTCTGACAACTGGCTTTCCTCTGATTTTTATCTCAGGGTCACGATCCAGCATGGCCTGCAGGGCTCATTGTAACTTACTGCTGACTGCCGAGGAGGGGCTGTAAAGACAGCTCTCAGATGAATCGTGCATGACCCATTAACTCAGGACCAGTCAGCCACTTCACAACAGCCAGAGTCCTTCAACAAAGGCTCCATTTTAAAGACCGCATCACTTTGTAAACTGTTAGATAAATGTTACAATTTTTGTCAGTTTTTCATTAAGTATATGGACAACTACAAAGTGGTACATAATTCAATATGTTAAAGTTACATTATTCAGCAGGTTTCATTTGACTTTATGAAGCAAAATGAGTTAAATCTATAGGGTGATGTAAAACTTTTGGCCACAGCTATACATAGATAACCCAGATACGAATACTCTCAAAAACGTATGGCAAAATGAAATATGTTTTGTCTCAATTAGATCCATTTCTTACACAAACACACACACACACACACACACACACACACACACACACACACACACACACACACACACACAGACAGACCAACATATAATACACACACAAACAGACAGCCCTTCTCCTCTCCTGTTAGCAAAGTTAACTAAAATATCTAAATGAAGTTCATATATATATATATATATATATATATATATATATAAATGATATCTCAATCCTAAAATTCTAGGTGCTGCAAAACTTTTGACCATAGCAGTGGTTTCGTGGCTCTGATCGATTGTTTAGACACACAGCGGTAAGCCCCCTCTCGCCTGACAACTCTTTCTGTCAGATTCAACTTTTCACCCAGTGTGTCGCCATGGAAACAAGAAGGCTGCAGCCTGGCACGCTGCTGGACAGCAACAGTGTGTGCGTTTGTGTGTGTCATTGCGTGAATATCAAAGTGTGTCTCGGTATGTGCCTTCAGTAGCAAAGGCAGTTTAGGGGTCCTTATAACCTCAAGCAAAAACAAACCCAAGCTTGTTGCCTGTACCTCATGTTGTGCTTATTGCAAACATCAGTCTCAGACACATCTGTATGTAAGGTTTAGACCAGACTATGTTTCAAATCTTAACCATACCAAACACTACATTCTATGTTGAACATTATTGTTTAGATACAGTATTTGACACTAGAATTAAGAGATAAACAATTGATCAGATTACCTCAACCCCTGGAGAGAGCCCTTAGATGCTACCGATGGTCCTGATGATCTGGGGGTATTGGGAGCTTCTCTGTCTGTGTCGCCTCTATACCTAGTATTTATACTCTAGTAGGCTCAGAGACTATGAGACTACAGTTTGTTACTAGTTATAGTTGTAAGCAGTTACTCCATTCAGCTGCAACCAACCACAAACTACTCTCATTTAAGGTTGCTGGGGCTAATTGTTTACCATATTTCTCATTTCACGTACTTTCTAGCACATGCCTTATCATTCAATCATTCTAAGCCTAAGGCCAAGTGGTGTTGCCTTAGCAACTCTACTTATGTCAAAGTCACCTCTAGCAGGCTGGTTTAACACTACCAACACGTTTTCTTTCCTATGACTTACCAATACATTTTCACTCTACGTGGAGGAAAAAAGCAACAGTCAAATAATAAATACAGCCCAGATAACGTAGGGTCCTGATTATGGTTGTCGTTCTCATTATTGCCCATACCATTTACCGTATTCCTTCAAATTTAAGACGTCCTCGAATTTAAGATGCAGCCCAAGATACAACCTCAATTCCACATATAAGAAAACGATGTATGGAGGCAGTTTGCGGCCGTCTGCTGTCACACAGAGCATTGCAGTTATGCACCGCTTCTCATTTCCAGTCGTGATTACTCGCACATGTTTTTCTCCCTTTTTGTGAACTGTGGGATTGCTTGGCATGGTGGGAAAAAAAACGGGGTCTGGTCAGCATTTCTGTTCTGTCCAAGCTGGTACTGTTTGTTAGAACGGAGCCTAATAACAAAACGCTGAAATTGTAAAAGCTTCTAATTCCTCAGGAAGCTAAAGACGCTTCTTTGAAAACAACTGCCTGTACGTCATGGATGATTCGAGATCGGGCAGCGACGTCTTTGTTCGGCTTATCTCAGCAGCCAGTCACGCTGCTGTTTGTGTATTTGGGTATTCATGACTTTTGTTGCCGATTTTAATACATGCATCACTATACGCCAATTTAAGACGCAGGCCATTTTTTTGAAGAAAAAATGGGTTTTAAAAAAGTGTTGCGATACCTAGCATTAAATAACTTTTCATATTTGGTGGTCCTGAGAGAATATTTTTCTTGGCTTTTACTTTTGGAATCTATCTTATATTCATTCAAATTCAATGACAGAATGACTGGGAGAATTACACTTTCCAAATGACATTGCTGAGCTTGATCTTAAAGGACAGTAATCGTCTGAATTCAGATGTTTAATTCAGGTTTAAACATGCATTCTTTTCCACAATTATGCTTTGGGGGCCTTGAGGATTATTCAACTATCCTCATTCGTGAAAGTTATTGGTGTTTCCTCTATATAGTTCTACAGCTGTGGCCAAAAGTTTTGAACCCCCCTATAGAATTAACTCATTTTGCTTCATAAAGTCGAATGAAACCTGCTGAATAATGTTATTTTAGCATATTGAATTATATATCACTTTGTAGTCTTCCAGATACTATAAAAATGTCAAAAATGTCAAAATCTAACATGAAATGCTACTGTACTACTATTATGGCTTCCGGTAGACTTTTAGCAATATCATTTTGTCGTTTCTTTGATTAAATGATGTTAAATAAAATATAAAATGTATGTTCATACAGTTTTTAAATATTTCTTATTATGTTTCAATCCTAAAATTCTAGGGGATGCAAAACTTTTGGCCATAGCATACATCCTGAATGAGAATACCTGTAAATAGCTTGTGGAATCTGATCAGAAAGTGAGTACACGTCAAAATCCAATATAACAAAAGCCTGCAATGGTCACCTGCTACAGCGTTAACACAGTCAGTCTTGGCAGTTTGATCTTTCTCAAGGAAAGTCATTTTCACAATGTCTGTATGATTAATGCCTTTCATTGCGGCTCTTTGTAGCTGAGGCAGTTATATCAGTGCAATTTGCGAATGCTCCACAAAGTTTAACTACCATCCCACCTGCTGCCCACCACCATCTGCTGTGGGTGCCAAAGACAATAACCTGTCTAACAGCTTTTGTTAAAGGGGTAGATGTTTTCTTAGCATTCTGTGTTTGTTTTCATTACTCTTGCTATTGACTATTTCTGATGTCTTGCCAGAAATGTATTTCCTTTTAGATTGTATTAATATGTCAAAGAGTAAGTAACAATATCCTATTGTATCGTATGGTATTTTCAATAATTCGAAGTGGTTCTGAGTTTTGTTGCTCCAGTTATTACATTTTTTTTCTAAATCTCCCTTAAACTTGATTTGAGCTTGTCTGGGGAATAACTGCCAAAGCTGAAGAGCCTTTCTCATTCCATCCAAACCATGTGACAATATGATCTTTAACCCTTCGTGGTCCATTTATTCAGCGCCTGTCAGGTGCGTCAGGTTTAATTTATTTTCACACAAGCTGTTTATTTTACACGTGCTGTTTAAAAGTTATTTTATTCACAGTAAAACGGGTTTAAAAGGCACTGCATATCAACAGGACACTCAGTACTGCATCTCCAGCCCCGCCCCACCCCTCGTTCTCTGTATTTATCACATACTTCTTCATAGTCATGCATACTGATAAATCATCTCCTGGTCACTCAATTTATCACCAAACTCCTCAATTATGCGATCCAAGTCATTATTGTATTACTATAACATCTCAAAAAGCTCTGCAAATGTCTTTGAGCGCTGGATGCGGAATCAGCTATCTTGTTTGTTTGTGTCCATGTTATGTCTGTATTTTCGGCTTCTGTCGGCTTCTCTCAGCCATTGAAGCTTTTCTCTGCTTTTCCAGAGAAAAACCGACTAGGGACCTGTGAATGACGCTTTTTTGATGATGTCGGAGCACAAAGGGTTAAAATCTGTAAGCCTATGACGGGGTACACCCACCCCTGGGTAACATCCGCCCAGGAAAGGCAGGACACAGTATCGTGAATGAAATGCGCTGGTGCTCAGATTTATTAAACAAAACAATTATTTGAACAAAACAAAACACTAAACAAACAAAACGGCACGTTGGCTAAAATAAACAGACAAACAAAAACCAGTAAAATAACCCCAAAACAAGCATCATGCTGGTCCTTCCAGCATGAGTAGAAATTGTTTTTCTATATTTTAGATTTTCTCTCCACCTCTCTCCCGTTCTTTCGCCCCACACCAACCCTGATTTGTTCATATAGTTTTTCAATTATGTCTCAATCCTAAAATTCTAGGGGATGCAAACCTTTCGGCCACAGCTGTATATTTTGGTTGGTTGTTTATTGGTAGCTCCGAATAGAAAAATAAACGGGTAGTATTAGGCAGCAAAACAAAAAAGCTCAATCAATATTTCTGTAGTTTAAAAGCATCAAGGAACATCTAAACCCCCCTCTGGTAACCTGTAATCTTCATTCTGCAGCAAAGTGGAACTAATATGCTCGCTCCATTTAAAACGGCCCTGCACAAATGCGACATTGAGCAAGATCAACAACAAACACCCCTTTCTGTGCTTTCAAGCTCAATTTTCCTCTTGTTTTGTCTTTTGTGTCACGGACGCCGTTGAGTGGCGGTGTGTAATTATCATTGTGTAGCGTTCATTTCTGCTTTATCTTCTCCGATACTGTATTTAATGCACAGCTTGCAGGACCCTGCTGGGAAGCGAAGACCGTAGGAGATATAAATTACAAGCTGTTGAGTTTCACTCCCAAATATAATTCTTCAGTGTCTGTTGACTAAATTATTCCTTAGTGTTGTCTGCAACGCATTCTGGTGTGTCAGAAAGAAAGAAAGACAGAAAGAAAGAAAGAAGACCGTTTGACAGTCCAGTATGTAATATCATCATGTTTCTTTGATTACATGATGTTAAATCAAAGATCTAAATCATGTTCACATAGTTGTTTTATTTTTTATTTAAGTCTCAATCCTAAAATTCTAGTTGATGTAAAACTTTTGGCCATAGCTGTACTTCTGGGAAGACACCTAGGAAATTAAAGCACTTTTTTCATATTTAAAGGCGCAAAAACCTGTTGGAAATTGCTTCCAATACTTAAAAGCCCTTAAAAGCTCCAGTGCCAATGCAGCAGTGGCCCAACAATTTTTATTTTATTTATTTATTTATTTCTTAGCCGACGCCCTTATCCAGGGCGACTTACAATTGTTACAAGATATCACATTATACATATATCACATTATTTTTACATACAATTACCCATTTATACAGATGGGTTTTTTACTGGAGCAATCGAGGTAAAGTACCTTGCTCAAGGGTACAACAGCAGTGTCCCCCACTGGGGATTGAACCCACAACCTTCCGGTCAAGAGTCCAGAGCCCTAACCACTACTCCACACTGCTGCCCACAAAAAACAATGGCGTGTCAATGCTTCTGTACCAAGAGGAAATGTCAGGACAATAGCGACTAGGGACCTGTGAATGACGCTTTTTTGATGATGTCGGAGCACAAAGGGTTAAACTCTGTAAGCCTATGACGGGGTACACCCACCCCTGGGTAACATCCGCCCAGGAAAGGCAGGACACAGTATCGTGAATGAAATGCGCTGGTGCATTTCTTAGCCGACGCCCTTATCCAGGGCGACTTACAATTGTTACAAGATATCACATTATACATATATCACATTATTTTTACATACAATTACCCATTTATACAGATGGGTTTTTTACTGGAGCAATCGAGGTAAAGTACCTTGCTCAAGGGTACAACAGCAGTGTCCCCCACTGGGGATTGAACCCACAACCTTCCGGTCAAGAGTCCAGAGCCCTAACCACTACTCCACACTGCTGCCCACAAAAAACAATGGCGTGTCAATGCTTCTGTACCAAGAGGAAATGTCAGGACAATAGCAGCTACCATTGGTAGAATGGTACCACAGTTGGATCATATTTTGTCATTTAGTACCAAGGTTTAACAATGTTATAAACATACTGCTGGCAAACATTATAATCCCATTGTACTCGACCAGTACCATATAATGTAGACGGTGTGTTATTTTTTATTGCAACAAGACCACTGTACAATGTTTGTTCAAAATTCATTGTGTTGTCATTTTGGGTAATGGCGTTGTATGCTTATGATTCTGTTAGCTAGTGTTTTTTTTTTTTTTTTTTTTTTGAGAGCAATACACTGGATTAAAATGGGCAACATGAAATAGAAAACAGAAAATCATCAGTCTTCTGAGTTCCACACCGATTCTGGGTCAATGCAAATTATTTTAAATTACAAGCTTGAGGTAATGCGAGGAAATATCCATTATTCCATTATTATTTGGCTTCTTTGAATGATATATTGTCGCATGCTAGGTGTTCAGTGAGTCCCTGAGCTGGAAACAATGCAATGCTTTGAGTCTTGAGAACGCTGTTGATAAAAGTCCATTACAAAAATAATGCCTGAAAAACAGAATTCCCGGAGATCAAACAAACACAAAGAAGAAAAGAAATATCAAAAGTAAAGAAGCTGCGGAATGGAAGGGAGGGTCTATGACACTGGTACTGTTGTTTCAATCTCATTTTAGTTTCTGCTTCAGAAGAGAAATCACTCTGTAATGACTGAGCTGAACAAGTTGAAAGCCATTCACTTTCTTGATACACAAATAGCCTCCTCTTTGTACTCCTCTGCGGGGGTTCATTTGTAAACAGAAAGGTACCGGATCTTATAATTAAGGAACAGGGACAGCATTTTTTGTTTCCAGACCTAATGCACTGACCTTGCTTTACAGCAGCTTCCATATATGTTCTCATCTGTTGTTGGATCACTGTTTCATGCCTCATTGCTGGTGTAGGTAGCCGCATGGCACCTTTGCCTAGCCGTGTTTGAACATCATCTTCTGGTTTGAACAATACCAGCGGCGGGCCGACTAATCTGATGAACAGGAACGACAAGCGCTAGTTTTTTGGCTTAGCCCTAAATAAATGATTGCAACCTCGTTCATAAAAACATTTTTGATAAGCAAGCCATCACAGGGGACTTAATTCCCTGTGGCAGATCATTTTGTTGTGGATTAGGTATATGTATTGGTATCGCAGCATTCCGGAATTGTAACATATTTCTTATATTTTATTGTGATGGCTCAGTTTTAGAAACTGTGCTGCAACGGAACTAGGATTTTTGTCCAAATATTGGGTTACATAATACAGCAGGTTCTAGAGAAACCAAGCTGCAGATGAGAGCACCCAACGTCTGCAAAGACGTCTAGGAAATGCAAGCACATTGTCCGTACTCAAAGGCACAAAAGCCTGTTGGAAATTGCTTCTAATACTTAGAAAACCCTTAAAAGTGACAGTATGAAAAAAATCCTGTAGCTTTTGATCCATAAGTCTTAGGATTATGAGAGTATTGCAATGTTTATTATTCAAATGGAGCGAGTTCAGTGTGATTCATGTATTACGACTCTTGTGCTGATCCTGTGGGGGTGGCATGGCACAGCACATTAATGTTTTGCATTAAGAGCTGAAGAGAATTCCCATAGGAGCACCGCTGCTCCTTCACAGGCCGACACTACCATTAGGAAAACCAGATACACAGCCAGGGAATTTCCAGCAGAAATTGTGAGCTGGGATTAAAGAAAGGAGTTAGCTGAAAGTGCTAAGAATATGGGGTGCACAGGTTCTCCCAAAATGGTGCCAATAAGTTTTGATATCCTCTATTAATGATACATAGTGTGCGCATATCCCTTGCCACCACTGGAAATACAAAATCAGTTGAAATAATAATGGATAATGCCAGTAAGGCCTGCTAATAACTACAAAGCTATTGACTGCGCCTAGTAGTACAGTTGAAGTACGGTGGTAGTTTCTGAGCAGTTATACCTTCTATTTGAGGCCTCAAGCCCTATTTCCTTCAGCATCAGAAACAGGAATTTTCATTTCCTCTGTATTTAAAGACTGGTAGCAGAGGGGATTAGTTCGGCTTGAACAGTAATTCTCTGTGCTTGCTGGCTTCAACGCAGGATTTACAGACCCTCCTCATGAATATTTAATCAGACAAGTTCCCTATTAACGTCTTTTAATGAGGCACAAGTCTGTATTGCGAATGCTTAATTAAGTAAGGCATTCCCCCTCACAATGTCATTTTAAGAATGAACATCCACAGTTCTGGTTTGTAATAATGAAAGTTTTCTATTAACATCAATTGCCTTTCAACACTCAATGGCTTAGAACCCTCTTCCCCCGTTTGTATGAGACCCTCCACCAAGTTCCATAAGTGAGTCCTTTGATTATCCTTGAAAGGTAGCGGATAACGTCCATCTCGCAATGCTGAATCCCTACCCCAATGGGCTGCCTCTCAATATGCTAATGTGAACATTCACTGTGCTGGTATTTTCCATGATTATTTTCCAGTAGCTGGACATAGACTTTAGTCATCTTCCTTGACCTGTACAATCCCCAGACCTCAATCCAATTAGATATCTAGGGGATGAACAATGCATCCATGGCCATGATCCTCCAACTACCTCATTAATATATATGTGGCCTTTACTCCTTAAGTTATGGTCCATAATCCTGAAAGACACCTTCAGGCATCTTGTAGAGACTAAGCCATGTTGTCAAGTCAGGTCTTAAAAGATTCCAATGATTTTGCTTCAGCAGCATGGCTAGGTAACCCATTCCACACACTTAACATATTGGTTATGGTTAAGACCATCAAATCACCTCTAATTCTTCTTTGCCATGGGCTAAAAAAAAAAAAATCCCTGTCTTCATAGCTCATTCCTTTAAGCCCTGGGATTAGTCTGGTTGGACTCTCTCCAAGGCCACAATGTCCTTGTGGTAATGTGGTGACCAGAATTGAGCACGGTTTTGCAGGTGTGGTCTTGCAAGTGCGTTATACAACCACTATATACCCCAGAATTCAGTTGAATTTTTTTTTTCTTGTTTCCCTATACTGTCTCGCTGCTGATAATGATGAGTTGTGAGATATAGCAGCATCACCTCATACAAACACAAATACAATTTTATGAGGTGTAACACCGAGGCTTTAAGGTGGTTCACATCATTTTATACACCACCCTGTACAATATATATATATGTATATATATATATATATATATATATATATATATATATATATATATATATATATATATATATATATACATTACTTTAGATTATTTTCTACTGTCTTCTGTATTATTCACATCTGTTTGTCTAGGGATGAACAAGTTACATTTTTCATGCATATATAAATTTTGGCATTTCCCCAAAGACATTAATGAAACAAATTATAGATGCATGAGGACTCCCTCGTCTTGAAATATATGAGTTAATCAAAAGTCTTCTGTATACATTTGCCTGTGTTTTTCAAGGGATTCACATGTTCAGTCTTTCAAAAATCTGTTCATTTTGGCACTTTTTACCCCTAGACGATAATGGAAAAAAAATTCTTGTAAAAACGTGCTTCGGAGATCTAAGCTTTTTTTTTCCTTTTAAAGTAAATCAGATATCACCGCAAAAAAAAAAAAAAAAAATGTCCATGGATAAAATCAATCGTCTCATCTCACATTTTAGAAATAATATTTTTTACAATATAATATTTAGTAAGAAGTTGTAAAAAACGCTTCAGGTTTCTAATATCCAGCCCAAAATCTATATTTTATGGCTGCACCAAAGTGTTTCTCTTAGATGGGCAGCAGTGGTTAGGGCTCTGGACTCTTGACCGGAGGGTCGTGGGTTTAATCCCAGGTGGAGGAAACTGCTGCTGTACCCTTGAGTAAGGTATTTTACCTAGATTGCTCCAGTAAAAACCCAACTGTATAAATGGGGAATTGTATGTAAAATAATGTGATATCTTGTAACAATTGTAAGTCGCCCTGGATAAGGGTGTCTGCTAAGAAATTAATAATAATAATAATAATAATAATAATAATAATAATAATAATAATAATAATAATAATAATAAAAGATGACAATGGTAAAATGTTTAAATAGAGTCTTAAAAAAACACTGTAAGCTGTCATTATTACACTTGCACAATAGAGAGCTACAGTAGATATTTTGCTGGTGAGAGGGGTTTTTTATAGGTGTCTGCTCCACAACAGGGAATTGCAGCCATCAATTGTCAAGGTGACACACACACACACGCCATTCCATATCCTTGCAATTGGAAAACACTCACTGGCAATCAGAAGTAATGGGGCAGCTCCTACACAGTGATATTGACTGCCAATGTAATCACAGCCTATGCAACGGGCCAGAAACTTAAGAATTAGATCCGCTGGGGAAATCAAAGAGTATGGATGCGCAATGCAACAAAGTTCAGCCTAGTGGAGTAAGCCAGGCTTCAAAAATCTTTGAAATACAGCGTGGATGTGTATGAGCCCACAGCTATGGCAAAATGCTTTGCATCACCCGATAGAATTAATGCATAAAGTCGAATGAAGCATGCTGAAATGTATTTGCTTACGATTGTAAGTCGCCCTGGACAAGGGCGTCTGCTAAGAAATAAATAATAATAATAATAATAATAATAATAATAATAATAATAATAATAATAATAATAATAATAATAATAATAATAATAATAATTGAATGATATACCACTTTGTAGTTTTCCATATACTCAACAAAAAACTGACAAAAAATTAAAAATGTGACATTTCGAAATCTACCATGAAACGCTGTACTAGTATTATGACTTCTGCTACACTTTTGCGATATCATTTTGTGTTTTCTTTGATTACTTGATGAATAAAACAATCAATTATTTTCAATTATGTCTCAATCCAAACTTCTAGGTGATGTAAAACCTTTCGGCATAGCTGTAGGCTCCCAACACTTCTAGCACAGCCCACAAAGTAACCAATCGAAATGTATGTCTGTAAAGAGGATACCACCTCCCCCAACATCCCCGGATTCTGATAACTTGCGCACATAATATCCAAGCAAAGTTAATTCCAATATCCGCAGATTCGGACTGCTTCTGCTCATAGGATATTCAGCTATCCTCGTTCATGGAATACCCACAGTACATGGTGTATCTTCTATTCGCTCTGTGGTCTACAGTTTAAATTTATGGTATTTCATCTGCAGCATGAGGCGAATCAGCCACAGCCTAACCACACTGTCAAGCCGTCATGTATAATGCCATGTTCGGTGCTAATGGTTTGATAAGGCTAATGGCAGCTTGCGCAGATCATCAAATGGTATGACGTCAAGCTATTAAAGCAGATCACACTCAGAGAGCAAGAAGGTCTTCTATTCGCGTGCATTATTAAGTACTGCAATGCAACACATCTAAAAAAAAATTATAAAAAAAGAACAAAACAACCCTGCTAATGACAGCTTTGGTAGTCTTCTTGACCAAAGACCTACCCTGCTACTGCTTAAACACAATGCTACCTACCACAGTATGTTACAGCCACAAGAACTGTGTAAAGAGGGCTGGAGATCATGTATTTAACCTATGGTACTTTAACTAGAGTTATGGTTTGAGACTAGCTGCTCTGTCCTAAACTTGTAATAGTGGGGAACGGATAATTGAGCATATACCCTAGTGGATGAATGAATTATACCCACAATGCACTTTTATTCGCTGTATGGTTCTAAAATGTGCAGTTTATAAAAGAGACACATGGTAAAATGTATCTGGTACCATAAAGACATCTTTGCTCCAGAGAGCGGAAGAGTGCATTTCCTGGAGAGTGAAACTGCCCCCACCCCCCTTGGTTCCTGTCAATTCCCAACCAGCTGCTTTCCCTGTTGATTGACATGTTTTGCAGCCAATAACATTCATTGGCCCAGAATACAATGGTTAGGTAAAATGACCCAGGGAAGATAAACAGTAGCAAGACATCTCTATAGAAAGGTTTATTGTATTGAATTGTACCCTATTACAACCCTATTATATATATATAGTTAAAGGATATTCAGGGTTACTGGCAGGAGTATTGAAAATAGGACTGCTTGTTCACTTGATATTGATCCAATGGTTCTTTGCAAATTTATGAGATGACCGGGTATTGAACTTGCCGATTTATGACATACCGTAACAGTAAAACAGACACGATAAACTAATGATGCCTCAGTGAGCTACTGTGTGAAGAAGAGGAGCAGCCCTGCTCTGATAAACAAGTGCAATTTAACTGCACCTAGTTGGAACTAATGGCTGTGTTTATACTGCAGTGAAGCTACAGTCTCACTGGTAAAGCCGTATCAAACAAGACATAAAAAACACTTTATATTGGCACAAGGAATATTCTGTTCATGTGATAATTTCACCTGACTAGTTTTTGATTTTTGTTTTTTTAATTGCAGTTGTGATATAGCACCAGAAAGACAGTATAACGAAACTCATGAATAACAGTGTAGATAGACCATGGGGTGCACAATTTTTTTTAATATGCTTTACCATACGATTGTTTGCCTATGATTTACCATGCTTTCACTCAGCTTTCTCACACTTTGCTGTGCTTTTACTAAGGGAAGCTTTTATGAGGGTAGTTTTAAGGGTTGAGATTGGGAAGGCAAAAAGTCTTTCCTCCTAACGTAAGTTTCAAAGCCATCAAACAGTTCAGAAAATATAAACAAGCTATTAAATTGACATTTGAAAATACTCTTTCATGAAAATGTTCAGGACTTTTAAAGATGGCAGAGGAATGCATCTGCCTCACTGCAGTAACCCTGGATCCAGTTTTTTTTTCAACTACTTTCTTTAGGATTGATGGTACTAAAAGCTCCCCTGATACGATGTATGTTATAAGGATAAGGTAAGTGTGGACCAGGCAAAACAGAAAATAAATGAATGAGATATTAATGCAGCCCTGAGGGCCTTGTGTTTGACATGTCATGCTGCTTTAATTCGTGAGTTAAAGCTTTGTGTATTGGGAACCATACTCAAAAGGGTGCTGCTATTGACATCTGTTAAATCTAAATACTTTGCAGGGCTTTTGCAAAACTGCAGGCTGTGTGCGCCAATGACCTTGGCATCGACCTCTGACTCAACACGGCCTCATTAAACTAGTGAAACATCAGGAATTTCAACAGCGCTGGATATCACCCGACATCACCTGAGCCACTGCTCATCCCATCTGGACTGTAACTAGGAAAAACTTTATATATATATATATATATATATATATATATATATATATATATAGTGAAGAATATAGGTCATGGCTTTCTTTTGCATAACACATGTCCACATATGCATATAACTGTGCATGCATATGCTTTGAAGACAGCAGGAAATTATTAGGCTGTATCATAAATGTTTGGGTTCACAAACCCTGATTATCACTGTTCTTCCATTTACAGCACTTAAACATTCAGTAGTGCTGAATTGAACGAAGACATTGAAAAAGACTTCTCGTCTCCTAGCGCTGTTTTAACTAGACATGGCTAACAAAGAAGGTACAGCTGTCAATAGCAATATCCATCTGCCTCAAATTCTGATGACTTATTGCTTGCCTCCTTTTTGACTGACAAAAGGTCAAGACTTAAACGAGCCCAAGTCAATCCAATTTAATTATATTTCATTTTTTGAAAACAGACACGCTTTTATGACTATGTGACAGAAAAAAACAAAACAAAATGGTTTTAAGCACAGCTAAAAAAAATGTAGACTGAAATTGGGTCACGGATATGTATCGATTGTTATATGAAAATTCTAGTTCTTGCTGTGACTGCACATCTCCCAGTACAGTCGGAGGAAAGCCAAGGGTTTTTAGTTCAGTTGAGCTTGATTCCTTGTGACATTAGCTGCTGTGCCCCTGGCTGAAGCTAATTCAGGAGCTCCTGTCACTACCAAGACCCCAGTGTACCACCCACGCCAACACCCCTCCCTTGTAGTACATAGAGCTGGGGGGGGGGGCAGCAGGCTGGTGCAGTCCCTGCCAAGGAAGTGATTGGCATGGTTTAATACATGTTGATACAAAAAGGTATTAGGGCACCTTTTCAGTAGGGGTAGCAGTATTACTGTAGTCCTCAACTTAAAGTGCATACTAGCATCAAACTAGCAATGTCAATAATTGTATTCAGCTGCTTGAATTCATTGTGAAGTTTGGACAGAAGTGCTGTTGCAATCTGTTACAGGTAAAGGAAAACAGATGGTGTCAGTGTCTACAGCTCTGACCAAACGTTTTGCATCACCCTATAAAATTAACTAATTTTGCTTCATAAAGTTGAATGGAACCTGCTGAATAATGTTACGTTAACATATTGAATTACGGGGGGGGGGGCTCCCAAGTGGCACATCCAGTAAAGGCACTCCGCGTGGAGTGCAGGATGCGCCCTATAGCCTGGATGTCGCCGGTTTGAGTCCAGGCTATTCCACTGCCGACCGTGGACAGGAGTTCTCAGGGGGAGGTACAAAATTGGCCGAGCACCGCCCCGGGGGGGGAGGGGGGAGGGCTTAGGTCAGCCAGGGTGTCCTCGGCTCACCGCGCACCAGCGACCCCTGTAGTCTGGCTGGGCACCTGCAGGCTTGCCTGTAAGCTACCCAGAGCTGTGCTGTCCTCTGACACTGTAGCTCTGAGGTGGCTGCATGGTGAGTCTGAAGTGTGAAAAGAAGTGGTCAGCTGACGGCACACGCTTCGGAGGACAGTGTGTGTTTGTCTTCGCCGCTCCAGTGGTGGTAGCAGTGAGCTGAGCCAAAAAATAACTGGCTATTCTAAATTGGGAGAAAATGATAACAAAAAAAACAATTGGCGACTACTAAATTTTTGGTTTAAAAAAAAACATTGAATTACACATCGATTTGTAGTTTTCCAAATGCTTCACGGAAAAAACGACAAAAATGAAAAAATGCGACATTTTTAAATCTAACATGAAATACTGTACTACTATTGTGGCTTCCGGCAGACTATTGAGATATTATTTTGTAGTTTCTTTGGTTATGATGTTAAATAAAATATCTAAATTACATTCATATAGATATAGTGGTATATACTGTAGATATATTTTATTTAAATTATTATATATATAAATTTTTAAAATTATCTCTCAAGCCTAAAATTCAAGGTGATGCAAAACTTTTGGCCATAGCTGTAGTCTAATTTAGTTAGCTGTTGGGCAAATGACAGCTATTCAATGGGTGCTCTTTGTCTAAATAGATATTTCTGCCAAACAGAACCTCATTTACTTCACGTCGTCAAGAAAAATAGAGGCTTTGGTTAGAGCTACCCGCCCCATTCCACAGAAAACGGAAGAGACACTTTTGAAATGTATTTACACATCCCAGGGAATATGACAGGTAATTTCAGCAGCTATTCTCGAGCCCAGAGAGACAGATCTAACAACCGCTCAGGGGAAAAGACACGGGCTGGCATTCAGGAACTACCTAACAATGCTGGGAGCTATATTCAGACAGGGTCATTTGAGATTACAATCGGCTGAGGAATAAGCGAATAAGAACATCGGCCCTGACAGCTTTGACAATTTTATTTATCACGAGGTGGAGAAGTGCATTACTTTTGGATCCTATTTGACGGTAGAGTAGGCAAAATCTGAATTCATTCTGAAATGATAAGAATCAAAGCGTTGATTCAACAGGAGCCGAGGCAGAAGGTGTTTCACCGAAATGTGGAACCGTTTGTTTTTTTTTTTTTAATGCACTGCAAGGTAATGCATTATAGATGCATGAATAACAATGTTAAGATATAATGAAACTACCATCCGTCGCTGTAACACAGTGAATAACTGCAAACTTAGAACAACTGAAAGAAGTTAATTGAGAAAAACTTTGTTATTAAGTCTTCACTAAGAAAGACTTTGTCGAAATGTTTGTCATTTAATGTATTAAGACTTTAGTACTTCTGTATTTCTGAAATTAAACTATTTAGAAATACTGAAAGAAACTTAAAAAGTTTGGTTACACTTTAAAATAAAGTCAGCAAATTCATAATGAATTCATGCAAGAATTAGCAGATTTCATGCCTTATACATGTGATCAACATTATTTGTTACAAAGGAACGTGGAATGAATAAGGATGGTAATTAAATCCACCTGAATTAACAGGACTGATTTCATAATGAATGACTTCAGAACTCAGAGGATATTCAGGCGTTATTCCTGTGGTATTTCAGTCGGAACTCATTAGGAATTACCGGCCATTATTTTGAAGTGTTACTAGAAGTTCAATGACAAAAGTCTTTTTCAATACTGATTCACATGCTTGATGTGGACTCAACTTCAATTGATATCTTATAATTGTCCCATTAAGAGGAATGTGTCGAAACACTTAATTAATACCAAAATAAACGCATATTAAATGTGCTTCTGATATCATTTCCAGCAAGACTCCTAACATGTCATTCCAGTCTTGGCAATCATTTTTGCACTAACTCATTTTGAACGGGCGAAATGAAGAAAAAAAAAATTCTCTCCCGGTTATTCTCTTTTGGTAGTAAATGGACCCTATTTCTGAGTGCTTTTGTTTGGCATAGACCACAGACTTTAACATCTCATTTGTTGCTAAAAAAAAAATGAGTAAGAGCGACATTCAAATGCCTCCATTACATCATCATCACTGGGGCTCACCCTCCACTTTCAGGGGTTAATAAGGGTGCATTTTTAACCCACAGTTTCCTGTAGAGTGCTTGTATTTAAATTGTATAACCCAACTAAACAGAGGGTAACAGGGGGTGACCTTGCCTCAGGCTGCACCCTGAATGCTTGTGCCAAGAAAAAAAAATCCATATTCATTCATATTTGATTCGGCAAAGACCATATTATGATTTTTTAATGAGGCAAATTCCACCTCGTTAATATTTAATGAAGGGGTGTCTATATGATATCAATGAGAGAAAGACTAATTGTTTTGAATTTCACTGGCTGTCTGCATGAATCAAAGTGGTTTCCTCTGTAGGGGGAGGAGGGGGTGCTAACAGTGTTTTTCACCTGCCCTTGCACACTATCTTAGTTTTTAAAATGCATTGTATTCACTCGTGTCACTGTGTTAACCCATTAAGTGCCATTGTCCTCATTGGAGGCCAGGCTACTTTGTAATTTTTTGGAGCATTTTTAACTGGCATCTACCCGTTATTTTAATTTTCTCTTTAACTATATTGTTATGCTAACTTACTCTAATTTTGTTAACTGCAAAAGTTAAGTCTAAATGTAATGTATCAAATTACATAAATACAGCTTGCGTTCAAAAAAAATTGGCAACGCACTGTCTCCAATTGCTGTGTATTTGCTTAGTAGTTACATAGTGAATACATGTGTACATATGCATAATTACAATGTTATTATGTATAGTTACAATGTAATTAATGTGCAAATCTTTTTGCACGATATATGTAAGTGCATAATTGTATCAGCAAAGGGTTAGGGGGGTTAGGGTTATGTTTAGAGTTAGGGTTAGGATTATATCATGCAAAACGATGTACACATGAAGTACATTGTAATTATTATTATTATTATTATTTATTTCTTAGCAGACGCCCTTATCCAGGGCGACTTACAATTGTTACAAGATATCACATTATACATTATTTCACATTATACAGATATCACATTATTTTACATACAATTACCCATTTTTACAGTTGGGTTTTTACTGGAGCAATCTAGATAAAGTACCTTGCTCAAGGGTACAACAGCAGTGTCCCCCACTGGGGATTGAACCCACAACCCTCCGGTCAAGAGTCCAGAGCCCTAACCACTACTCCACACTGCTGCCCCTTATGCATAAATGCATAATAACATTGTAATGATGTGTAAGTACACATGCATTTACTAAGTAGATATGTAAAGTAGATAAGTAAATACACAGTAATTAGAGACAATGTGAAGTGTTACCAAAAAATTTGTATTTGGTACTTAATGGGTTAAACTTTAAGATCAACAGAAACCATAAGGGCTTTTCAAAAATGTTGTTATGGGTAAATAATAATAATAATAATAATAATAATAATAATAATAATAATAATAATAATAAGTTTAAAGAACCAGTGATAATGGCTGGTTTTTCACTTCCACCAGTTAAGCTGTGTTGAAAATCTTTGTTTCAGTAAAATAGCCTAGTTTAAAGGACCAGGAATATGAAATATTATTTGTTTCAAATGTCATTTTTAATTGCCTTTAATTTTCTGAATCTTGCTTTACATGTCAGCTTTAGGATTCTCAAGACAAGCTCGAAGCAACTCAAAGCCAGTCGAATTAGAGTAATTGTCATGCTTTGCCATGACAGTACAGATGAAAATAGAGCCTTATTGCACATAATTATTAAGAAAATGTATTCTAAAGCTTTTGTAAGCACTCATTAAAGCATTGCATTTCTCAAATATCTCTCAGTTCAAACATTTCATATGCATTAAAATGTAATAGATTAAACATGGACTTATGGTCTGATCCATTTGAGAATACAATATCTGTTAAAAAAAAAAAAAAAGATATGGGATAGATTGCATTTCTTGACCATTTTATCATCACAAACATGCTCCAATAACAGTTGTTAAGCAGCTTTTATTTCTGTGGCAGATTTTTATATATATTCCTGGTTATTATATTTGTGGTAAGTTTTGATTTCATTTTGCGGTCAGAATTACATTTGTGGAAAGCATGGTCTAGGTTTAGAGAGGGCACCATCAATGAATGCGTCTGGGGTTTCTCAAAGGCAGGAACAATTCAATCCTGCGACATTCAGTCAGACTTTTCAATGGTACAGGACACAGCGTGGCTATAAGCATTAACACCATGTAATTTAGCTGGAGGTACGGTTACCAGTCCATTTAATTGACCTACTTCATTAACTTTAAGTGACAATGCTTATCTTGTATTACTTCCATATTTAATAGTACTATATATATACTGCAGAGAAAAAGAAAGCATATTGCAGCAGTGAGTCCAGTCATACTTCATGCAGAAGACAGAGCTAATATAATGTATAGAAGCATGGCTTATGAAAAAGTGGCTTAGTAAAATCATGACTAATATTCAATAAGCTTCAAATAAACACATATTGGTGCATAGCTTCAGGGCCTGTACTAAAATAAACTTTTGCTGTGCACAAAATCCTATCATTTTATTTGTCAGTGATGGATGCTAGTGACAATACAAGCAGAACCAATGACTCATATATGAAGCAACTTGATTCAAGTGGTGTTTGAGGTAAATCAGTCCTGACAGCCATTAAAAATGTATGTTCTCATAGTTCTCAAGGTTGAACCGATAATCCAACTTGGATAAAATGGACGCAGTTACAAATGTTGGGCCTATTATTTTATGCTCACCATCTTTCCTAAGGCACAGTACAGATATGTTTCCTTCAGTCACAATTACTAAATTACATTTTTTTCACAGTTTGTGTGAACTCCATGGAGTTTGAGAAGTTGCCCTGCCAAAACTTTGAAAAAAAGCATTATGCATTATAAAATAGATACATAGATAGGAAACTTTAACATGGAACAATTAATCACTCAGCGACTGAAGGGAATATACTGATATACAAGTACACAGATACACTGTCTACGGGTACATCTTTAATGCTCAATGGTGTGTCCTGCTTTCTGGAAAAAGTCTTCCCATAATGCAAGACTTGTATTTATGATGATAAAACTACTGCCTACAATGATGAGAGATAAGCTTGGAGTTCCTCGCCATCCTCCTTGAGGATAGACTGTGTCAAATTGGCTAGGATTGGGTTTAATCATTTAAATGTCTGCTGTGATTTGCGTTCCGCTGTTGAATTTTTCTCTGCCCTCAGTCGACCATGGTATAACCAGGCTTTCTTAGGCAGTCATCAATCATAAAAACAGGTAATTATAATCTGATCTTTGCGACTCAGTGTTTTTCTGTATCTGTCCACTCTGCTGGCCCTTCAGGAGCTGATTTATTATCCACAGTCTGTAATCCCAGGGGAGTAGTAATCCCAATAACAGCAACAGCCCATTCACTGAGAAGGGCTAAAGGTCAGAGCTAAAGACTGGAAGTCTAGAGACCCAGGATTTAGCCACTGATCCACTCTCAGCATGACACAGGGACGATCACACTTCAGTCGAGTGAAACGCAGCGGCTCAGGGAGATAAGGTGACACAGCTTGGGCTATGACATGTTACGCTTCCGTCTCGCAGCACGAAGCCAGTCTGTTAAACGCATCTTGTCTCAGCATCAAACTGCGAATGCCTGCAATCTACAATCCAATCAGCAACCAGACATCACACAAGGTCAAAGATTCCTACATGTATTTGTTTTACTCTCTTTGTATTTGTTTTATTAACACTGCCAGATACATGTTAGATAGATCTTACAATGTACATAGATAGTCTGGACCTGCGTTCCAGTTGATTCAGAAAGGAGACAACCACCAATGGAATAAAATGAACGATTTATTGAATTGACGGACAAACATGCCCGTAAATGATGACTTTTGTTATTTGAATTTGGCTCATGGCCTTGCCCATTGGAGCTCGCTAGCCGGCCCTATGCTGGCAAAACTATGATGAATGAAATATATAAATTAGAAAAACGAATGCCAGTGGGCAAGACAAGTGACAATTGAGGCCACCTTTCCCCTAGACTCTGCAAGGTGGAGGCAGGGGAGGAGGGAGATCAAACAAATGAACGATAAGGGGGTGTAGATGAAAGAGGGTATATATACGGTTTAATAATTACGTATTTGATTGAGCAGATTCTCCTTTCAGAAATACAGCCAAGTTTCCAAAGGGACCAACAGAATTTGGGCAGCAGTGTGGAGTAGTGGTTAGGGCTCTGGACTCTTGACAGGAGCGTTGTGGTTTCAATCCCAGGTGGGGGACACTGCTGCTGTACCCTTGAGCAAGGTACTTTACCTAGATTGCTCCAGTAAAAACCCAACTGTATAAATGGGTAATTGTATGTAAAAAATAATGTGATATCTTGTAACAATTGTAAGTCGCCCTGGATAAGGGCGTCTGCTAAGAAATAAATAATAATCATTCACGCTTATGTGAGCTGAAAACAGTCAGTCTTGTTGCTGTAAGATCTTTGCGTTTCGTTCATGGTTACAATCAGACAGCAGATGGAGGACACATTGCCGGGAGGCATTGATTCAGAGTTGAAGGTTATTATCAGATTTCTTTATCTGCTCATCCTGTAATTATCTGAAACCCTGGCAGCAGACAAAATGGCCCTGTTGTGAATGAAGTGCCAAGGCAAAGGCACATTTTCAGAAGGGAATAAAAAAAAATAACCGTATAAAAGGACTCAGAACACCCATTTACTGCTCCTAATGTAGCTGCTCCTGGTGTTTCTAACTTCATACTGTTATAATTGAGAGGTTTTCTGGAAAACCATATATACAGCAAGCTAGAAGAGGTTAAAGAATGTAAATATGTGAGTTATGAAGTATTCCAGGACACCTCTCGGTAGAGTTACTCCTATCAAAACATTTCCTTTTGCCACTTTCGCACCCAAAGTGTTGTGTTTGCTGTTCTTGTGTCTTGAAACAGCACAATTGTTTCTAAAGGTGCAGCGTCATCTTTCAATGCAGATCACACATCACAGAGTGCAGAGAGAGCCAGGGGGTGGGAAGCAGGCAAAGATAAGCATCGTGTGGGTGTATCTAAACAGATTTTTATAAAGGTTCATTGCTCCCCAAACTCATGCACACACATTGATGATTCAGTCTGATATTAGCTTGGACTCAGCATGCTGAGGAGATAGAAGAGTGGACGTTGACATGTTTATTGATACGTTATCTTTCTTGTTTTTGTTTAGTCAGATTTGTTTTTGTCGGCTTTGCTCTCTCTCTCTCTGTTGGCTCTACCATTTTACAGTTTTCTGCTATGTTTAACATACTTTTGTCAAGGGAAAGTGTGTTTGAAAACAAACAGTGGAGGTACTTAGACTAGGCCTTTGATGCCATGGTAACAGCACTCAGTTATTTCTATTTAAATCTATTAATGTGTTTGTGATGTAATTTACTACACAGTTAATGAAGTAACTAACTACTGTTCCTTTCTATTTAAACCTTCAGGCATCAAGGCATTGAGTCTATTTATCAATTTCTTTTCCTTTATTGTTCTGTATTGTACATTATCTAATTGTACTTCATCTAAAACTAATAACTAACTTTGAGCTAATATATATATATATATATATATATATATATATATATATATATATATATATATATATATATATATATATTTCATCCGTAAGTCACCTTTATATTTTAAAAGGAGCTGACGAAGTACAGTAAATGTTAAATGTTAATGTTTTCAGTGTTGCTCCTAATATGTTACATGTAACACGCAAAACAGGACAGTTTAGAAACTAAGTGGAGATAGACTTAAGACAGAAATCAAAATCTAACATGAAATACTGTACTACTATTATGGCTTCCGGTAGACTTTCGGGATATAACTTGGTAGTTTCTTTGATTACATGATGTGAAATTAAAGATCTAAATTATTGCCTGTATGTTTTTTTTTCTTTTGTTATGTCTAAATCCTAAAATTCTAGGTGATACAAAACTTTTGGCCACAGCTGTGCACAGGAGTCTCTCTCTGGTGTCTGGTAGAGCTAGCTTGGAGCACCAATATCAGATTAGCCCATTTTACCACAATGAAGGCCTAAAGCTGACATAGCATATAATTCACAGTCAGTCTTGCATGGATTTGGGAATATTTCTCCAGGAGTATAACTCACAATTTGTGTACAGGCACCCCCAATATAACCCCTTCACCAGGGATATATATACATCCACAGAGGGGGTAAAATCTGCTACCTTTCCTACTTTAGAAAACAAGTCAGGTAGAAGCAACCCAACAGTGTATATATACAAGTTCAAGAAGACTGATGCAAACCTCCACCAGTATGTTGCTTTGTAGATCGAAGCCAGCATTGTAAAATCAGAGAGAAATGCGATCAAAAAATTTCTAACTGAATTGGACGCGGCAAGACCTGCCGAATGCGTTGCTGAACGCAGCCCTCTGCCTCGTACAGAACTGTGTTACAGAAAATCAGCTTTCTCAGTGCGTGGAAACTGCCATTCTCCTCGCTCATGCAAACTCCATATAGCGCCGGGCTCTGCGCAGCCACAGATAATGAACACAAACACTTTGAATCGCTTTCCTACAAGCTGGGCACAAGCTCAGGAATGCTCAATTCTCAGGGTCTAGGCGGCGCAGTGAGGGGATGTTTCTTAGACTGGGCTGCCTAGTCATGTGGTTGAGGCAGAATCACTTGGATGCTTTAAGACCTTGACAACGTTCTGAGATCAGTTACTAGGAACCAGAGGAGCATAGATGGGCCTCCTCTCGTTTGTACATTTTCTTTTGTTCTTATATTCTTATGCACTAGACTAGTTTTTTCACCTCTGGAGGCCTGGGTTCACAGGGGCTAGCTGGCGCTGGTATGAATTTTGTTTTATTTTTTGCATTATTATTTTGTTGTTTGTTTTTGTTGTTTCTACGGCAACATTCAATATAAGGTTCGAGCTGCTTGCCATAGATATATGTAACAGGCTTGATCAGACAAAGTGCCTTTTTAGAAGAGACAGCGCCATCTATTGGCCACTTTGGATCAAGTTTCCTTTTGTACTGCTGGCAATACGCAGCTGTGCACTAGAGGGTGCTGGTGCTTACTGATATAAAGACTCTTCGGTTAATCTAGCCTATATTACATATGTCTATGGTGCTGCATTTGGAAGAGCAGTTCCTGAACTCCTTATCGAAGCACCTTAACATATTAAAAGAAATTAAAAACACACAATAAAAAAAAAAGTTTGTAGTAACTTGAGCTTTTAGTCATGAGTCATGACTGATGATGATTTCATTGATATTCATCCTTCAACATACTGCATTGGTAGACCAACACAGCAACCACAGTGAAATGTGTTGGAAAGGCTGTATTATTTTTTTTTTTAAAAAGCACACATATAAATCAATATGTGAAGCACGGGCAAGCATCCCTGGCATTAGAAACATAATTGTATTGATCTCATCAATAGTGCCTTGGAAAATCAAAGCCGTTTTGAGCAGACTGAAAGTCCTCTTCAATCTGATCTAATCTCACGTACAGATGGATCTGTTTAAAAACGTTTTACCGGGGGAAAAAATTCATTCAAGATGAATCATCTTTTGTTACAGGGAAAGAGTCCTTAGGGGATTACATATAGGACACAGGGGCATTGAATTACGCAATGCATGATGCTAGCAATTCGAAATGAAAGATTCATTTAAACAAGTTCAATTTGAAAAGTACATGAATACATAAAAAAAAAACACATTCAATCTATAGATACTAAATTATAGGGTGGAGATCAAGTCAGTGGGGGGTAGAATTGGTGGGAAAATGTTTAATTAAAAAGGGAACTGTAATCTGATAGGTAGTCACTTATTGCGTTCAATATTGTCACAGCTTCCACTATTCTCAATTGTAAATTAAAGTGTTTGTAGCATATAAACAATTTCATTCATCATTACCTGTTGTGCATCTACCTGTTTCAAATGTGCAGTTTTGAAAGAAGCATGTCTTATAGCAAACATATATATATATAGAGAGAGAGAGAGAGAGAATTTATTTTTAAACATGACAGCTGGTACTAAGTTAAATACACCTGTTTGTACATGCTTTCAGATAGTGCTGATAGTGCTGCACTTCCTTGGTTATTTCACTTTGAGGGTGTGTAACTGGCCCCAACACACACACACACACACACACACACACACACACACACACACACACACACACACACACACACACACACACACACACACACACACACACACACACACACACACACACACACACACACACATCCATAGACTATAGCTTTGTAAAGGACAGCCGAAGTATTTTGACAGTACGTTTAAAAATAACACCAAGAGATAACAGCAAACCAAGGGCTAAATGAAAGGTGAACAAGGAAATGAACACACTGCAATTAAGGCAGTCTGAAAAAATATCTCAGTCTAGTATTACATATATATATTATATATATACAGTACTGTGCAAAAGTTTTAGTTAGGTGTGAAAAAATGCTGTAAAGTAAGAATGCTTTCAAAAATAGACATGTTAATAGTTTATATTTATGAATTAACAAAATGCAAAGTGAGTGAACAGAAGAAAAATCTACATCAAATCAATATTTGGTGTGACCACCCTTTGCCTTCAAAACGGCATCAATTCTTCTAGGTACACTTGCACACAGTTTTTGAAGGAACTCGGCAGGTAGGTTGGCCCAAACATCTTGGAGAACTAACCACAGTTCTTCTGTGGATCTAGGCAGCCTCAGTTGCTTCTCTCTCTTCATGTAATCCCAGACAGACTTGATGATGTTGAGATCAGGGCTCTGTGGGGGCCATACCATCACTTCCAGGACTCCTTGTTCTTCTTTACGCTGAAGATAGTTCTTAATGACTTTTGGTGTATGTTTGGGGTCGTTGTCATGCTGCAGAATAAATTTGGGGCCAATCAGATGCCTCCCTGATGGTATTGCATGATGGATAAGTATCTGCCTGTACTTCTCAGCATTGAGGAGACCATTACTTCTGACCAAATCCCCAACTCCATTTGCAGAAATGCAGCCCCAAACTTGCAAGGAACCTCCACCATGCTTCACTGTTGCCTGCAGACACTCATTCATGTACCACTCTCCAGCCCTTCGGCGAACAAACTGCCTTCTGCTACAGCCAAATATTTCAAATTTTGACTCATCAGTCCAGAGCACCTGCTGCCATTTTTCTACACCCCAGTTCCTGTGTTTTGCCTTGTTTCCACGTCGGAGGTATGGCTTTTTGGCCACAAGTCTTCCATGAAGGCCATTTCTGACCAGACTTCTCCAGACAGTAGATGGGTGTAGCAGGGTCCCACTGTTTTCTGCCAATTCTGAGCTGATGGCACTGCTGGACATCTTCTGATTGCGAAGGGAAGTAAGCATGATGTGTCTTTCATCTGCTGCAGTAAGTTTCCTTGGCCGACCACTGCGTCTATGGTCCTCAACGTTGCCCGTTTCTTTGTGCTTCTTCAAAAGAGCTTGGACAGCACATCTGGAAACCCCTGTCTGTCTTGAAATTTCAGCCTGGGAGAGACCTTGCTGATGCAGTATAACTACCTTGTGTCTTGTTGCTGTCCTCAGTCTTGCCATGGTGTATGACTTTTGACAGTAAACTGTCTTCAGCAACCTCACCTTGTTAGCTGAGTTTGGCTGTTCCTCACCCAGTTTTATTCCTCCTACACAGCTGTTTCTGTTTCAGTTAATGATTGTGTTTCAACCTACATATTGAATTGATGATCATTAGCACCTGTTTGGTATAACTGTTTAATCATACACCTGACTATATGCCTACAAAATCCCTGACTTTGTGCAAGTGTACCTAGAAGAATTGATGCTGTTTTGAAGGCAAAGGGTGGTCACACCAAATATGGATTTGATTTAGATTTTTCTTCTGTTCACTCACTTTGCATTTAGTTAATTGATAAATATAATCTATTAACATGTCTATTTTTGAAAGCATTCTTACTTTACAGCATTTTTTCACACCTGCCTAAAACTTTTGCACAGTACTATATATATATATATATATATATATATATATATATATATATATATATATATATATATATATATATATATATAAAATACTAGTATACCCTTCACATACTGAACAATCATAGTTCATTATCATGAGCATTGCATCCAAAAGCAATTCCTCCGGATAAGTGAATGTTATAGTGTCGCATGAAAAAAAAAGTTGCTATTACGCAATCACATTTTAATACAGTAGGTCTGTATTCTTTTCCCCTGCTTTGTACAGGACGCTGAAGAATACTATTTTTCAAGCAGCCTACTATGTGGAAAACGTTGTCTGTGTGTTTTTACAGGACATATAGTATGGTTGCAGTCCTGTGGCGTATCACTAGTCACTACATAAATGTACTGTGATTTATTTTTCACTATAACGTCGTTTTAAACAGAACGTATTATTTATACAAGCCGTGTAATATTTTGTCTGCAGCCGCAAATCAGACTGCATTCAATTAGCACCGCTGGTAACTGAGTCGTAATTGTTTAATTAGATACATTATTTAATGTCGAATCGATGACGACCGCTGCTGATCGATCCAAGGCAACCACGCAGACCGCAGGAAAGCGTCATTACGTCACTGGCTACTTCTCTGAGTCCCAGCAAAAAAACGTGCAAATGTCTTTGCATGACTAGATGCATGTGTGTGTGAATAATACAGGCAGCACACACACACACACACACACACACACACACACACACACACACGACGCATTACCACCGCAACTAGTACTGTACACCCGTGTTGTCATTGAGTAGACCAACGCAAATTAGAATGCAACTCAGATACAAACAGTACGCTGCTTTGAAGCGACATCACAACTGTCATCGTGTCAGTCAAAAGCAGGAGAAGCGAGTCATCTAGTATTTTGCCAATTCAGTCAAAATAATTAAACAGCTGCAACACAAAAACAACGACTTTATTGGTAATTGACAGAGATACACTGCAGGCGAGTTGAAAGATTGAAATATAGAATGTACGAAGAAACGCATCATCACACAGAAGCAGCGGCTCAAAGCACACGGCAATTCAAGCAGTAACACCCCCCCCCCCCCCCCCCCCCTCCGTCCCATTACAATACAGTATTAGTATTCACCCCAAGCAACACTATGCTGGGTACAGCAGCTATAGTGTATTTATATATATATATATATATAGAGTACAATTTTGAAAGGACTTACCTTTTGTAAAAACAGCCAGCACCATTCCTAAAAGAGCGTTTCGAAGCGTGGAGTTGTTCATTTTTCTGCTTTTTAATTTTTCATATATAATATATTTATACGTATATATTATTTATAACAGCCGCTGTCCGATGTTAATAATAATAATAATAATAATAATAATAATAATAATAATAATAATAATAATAATAATAATAATATTAAAACTTAGACAACGTATTGTCTGTAGAAGATTAAATGATAAACTATGTTTAGTTTTTTTTTCTCCCTCTAAATCAGAATAGTAAGGAAATAGTTATACACACCCCCGACCAAAAAAAAAAACGTTATGTGACGGATATTTGGTATATTATATAATGTATTAGCAGAAAAGCATATGTCCCAAGATTAGGATCCCACGTACAAAAAGAAGGTTGTTTTTTTTCTGCAGCAGTAAGCGTACAATACAGCACTGTGAAGACAGTATATTCTGCTGTAGCCAAAATATATATATTGTCAGTACTCAGCCCGTTTCCTGCACCGCACTACCATCGTGTACCATAGCAAAGGAAAACGAAGCAATGTATTAGATTCTCTGATAGACAGCGCAAAGGAGGCGGGCTGGCCAATCCGTAGCCTGAAGGAGGTGGGCGGGATTCCGAGTGGTTTAAAAATGTTCCAAAGGGGATGGGCCGAGGAGCTAGATAAACCAATAGAGAGACCAGGTGGGTGTGTCGGAGGCGAGAATGATGCCGCTTAACTCGATTTGATGTATCTCTCAGAGAGTGTTGCTGCAGTGCAAGGAGATAGTGTGATAGATTCTGGAGAGAGAAACCCGGGGGAGAAGGGGGTTTTATAGAGAAAGGAGGGGGGCTTAACTATAAGGGCAAAGATTTTCTCTGTCAATGCCCAACTGCTGCATTCAAATCTAAATATATATTTTAAACCACCAAATACTTGTGTTTAATTTGCATATCACTGCGTTTTTAAAGAAACCCACTGCTGTAAGGCTGAATGGAATCGTTCATGAGATGGAAAAAAAAAAATGCTTTCTGCCTTCTGTCCTCAGCTTTGATTTGTGCCCACATTCTCATCCTTGTCCGAGTCATATGCGCGAACTTTATCTATACCATGTATGATTTTACAAACTTTAATATTTTTTTTTTCTCAGCTGAAAAAATATTATTTTTTTAACCCCGCCGCCGCCACCCCTTTTTTCCACAGTACGTTTTTTTTCTTTTTTTTTTGAGCTCCCCAATATGATTTTTTGATTTCGAAGTGGAGTATTCCATTTTAAATCAAATACAAGTGACAGTCTTTGGTAGCAAGCACAGTCCAAATGCAAATAAACTGTTTAAACGTGATACACGAGTCTCTGTACAGTCTGCTAAAACCCAATCTCCTTATATAACGCCTTACTATTCCGTGATCAATTTAGTTTTTAACCTAACCAAAGGGCAAACTGGACAGACTGCTAGAGAATTGTATAATCTCCTAATCACACCCCAGGACACTTTTATATGTATGTAACATGCTGTGTACCCTTTTTTTTAATTGGGTCTCGATATTGTCCTTATTACAAAACGGGACCTGCGAAAAGGTTGCTAAGAAATAAGACAATAGATTTGAAATCCTTGAATTGCACTGACTTAACCTCGTCGCGTTGGCAGGTGTACATGGTGTAAGGTTGTGGTTCACTGTCTTAAAATTACAACACTAAAAGGCCTCCATACATCGGACACGATGCGACAAGCGAATGCGTCGTACGACACACCGCCCTACGACAAGAAAAAAATAAATAAATAAAAAACAGATCACTCTGCCTGCGATGCGATGAGCGACACTGAAGCCATGCATGGGGGTTCAATTTTTGCCGTTTTGTCACGTGGCAGCTGGAGAACTGACCAATGAGGAACAGCTTCCCTTGCGCGCTTTCAGTAAACAATGGCAGAAGAATGGCTTGTGGAGTCCTTAGTTCTGTTACTGCCATTATCAACGATTATCAATAAAGAATAATTAAGATCAATGACTCATAATTGAAACGCAACCAGATTGCATTTATTTGATTCCAAAGAAGCACAAAAGTACATGTCTTGCACTAGCAGATTTTAAGGTAAAAGCCGAGGTTACCTGTTTCTGCTGGGATGGGTCGTTGTACTTTAGACGGGGTGCAGAACTCTTGAAGCTCCGTGCTGAACGGCAAGCGTGGATGTTCTTGGGAGGGAAGTTGTTTAGAATTGCAGGAGATGCAGACGTTGATTGTTTTCCCAAACCTGTCTCTTCGAATTACTCTACCACAGACAACACACAATCAGGCTTCTCTGTTGAAAAGGTCAGTAGATGTACTAAGTCTAAGAGACTATACCGTCGCTTTCTTATCCCTACCGCGGCAAAACAAAACCAATTAACCTCGCACAAGAACCCAGAAAGCATGTTTAATCTTCCTTGAAGAATGCAAGGATTATGCTCTAGGCATGTTTCTTGAATAACATAAACTCAGACTCAAAAAATATGTGGTACAACTTTACATTAAGTCTCTCTAATGACTGTGTGTTTGCATATTAGTTATTTAAACATAAGTACAATGTTATGATCCATAGTTACAATGTATTTAATGAATATTAGCATGACATAACCCTAATCCTAACCCTAACCCTAGCATCTCAACTGCAATGGTGGCTGTGTGCTCCAGTGGTTAAAGAAAGAGGTTTGTAAGTAGGAGATCCCTGGTTCAAATCCCATCTCAGCCACTGACTCATTGTGTGACCCTGAGCAAGTCACTTGACCTCCTTGTGCTCTGTCTTTTGGGTGAGATGTAATTGTAAGTGACTCTGCAGCTGATGCATAGTTCACACACCCTAGTTTCTGTAAGTCGCCTTGGATAAAGGCGTCTGCTAAATAAACTAATAATAATAATGGAAATGCTGAAGTCAATGGACCCAATTCACATAGCTGGGTTCATTATTGCTTTATTTTCAGCCTTGTCTTAAAAAGTATTAGAAATGTGTTTAAAAAAATAATTAGTGTTTAATTGGTGTTAATATGCTCAGATCTAACTCTGCTAATGAGTAATTGCTGCATGTTTCAACAGAGTTGTTCTTGTATCATTAACACCAATACTATTGGCTAGCAGTTAGCCTGAGAATAGCTGTTGGGTTTATCTGTCTTTATAACTCTCATGAGGCTAAATTTCCATCAGTTGTTTTTATGATATGTCAAGAAACTGCAACGCAAATGCATTCTATTGTTATGGACACCGTGTGTCATTTTAAACAAACTCTATTTACAAAACTCTAAAAATGAAATATTTTAAGATGGAGGTAAATGTTTTTTACTTACAGTGCATAAGGACTTTACAAAACATTGGGTTTTAAAGCATCCACTTCTCAACACCAAGCTTACCGTACAGTACCTTCAAATAAATTAGGGTAGCTGTAATATTCTTTGGTTATTTTATTGATGGAACATGTAACCATTTGTGGCATAAACAACATTTAAAAAATGCAGTTTGTTATCGACGCATCAGCCCATGACATAAATACTGTTATGTCATGATTTTTCATGACATATCCTCAGTTTATCATACTGTAACAGTACATTTTCAAAGCATACTAAAATTGGAGGGTTAAGTAAAGTTGTCATTCATGTTAATTTTAAGGCACCACAACACTGAATTACCACCTGACACTAAGGGTAAAGCAATCACTTAATAAAAGATCAAAACAGACACAAGACAAACTGACACTCTGTAAATTGGGCCCAGTGTTGACATTAAAATATGTACAGTCAGCATCTATTTGTAGATTTGGCTTGACACCAATTTAATAGGAAGTATTCAAGGTGTAATAATGTGTTTGTAGTAAAAGCCACTGCTATTAAATTGTGCGTTGTGAGTTTTAGTAAGTTTCCAACTGATTAATTGTGGAGACATTTATTTAAGACACTGAAACTAAAATCACTATAATGTAGGCCTTGCTATATAAGCTGAGATTCCGTGAGGTTTTTTTCTCTCTCTGTGAGAATGGAGACATGTTTCATCTCTAGCATGTTTGTAATGTATTTTTTATTGAAGTAGGTATGACATATCTCAAAACATAGGGTGTAATACAGTATGAAACTAAGCAAGTGAGGTGAATTTTACTGCTCTGCCAAATCAGACAACTATACCTTCTGTGCTTGTAGCCTTTTGTCAGTTGCTCAGGATCCTGTTCTTGAGAGAAACTGACAAAGAGGATTAAAAACAAAACATGTTAGTCCCCATTGCATTTCTTGTGTGGCAGGTCTCATTTTCATCTATTCAAGGTCGTGATTTATATTTCCATAAAGGATTCTCACCACCTTGTAACCTTCCTGTGTTTGGGAATGACACCTGAAGCTAGTCTTTCAATATTTGCGGACCCAGTGGTCTCTATGTTTTATTAAATGGACTGGATGAAAAGGACCACTCTGTTTGCTCATCAGGATTCTAAGCAATGCTGTTTGACATCAGTGCAATGATTGGATTTAACCAGCCTGTGACAAAAGGCTGTTTTATTGTCCAGAAATGTGAAATACCATGAAATGAAAAGAAACACAAATAAACTATTTAATTTTTTTTTTAAACAGAAGTCTGAACAAAGTATATACTAGCAATGATTGTTAGCATAGATATGATCCAAGAAAGTAGAAGTGGTAATACTTTACATGAAGTGTCTCTGATTGGTGTGTATTTACATAGTGGTTACATAGTAAATACATATGTACTTACAATGTTATTATGCATAGTTACAATGTACTTTTTTTGTACAACAGCCATAACCCTAGCCCTTATCTTCCTAATGCTGTCCCTAACCATAACCCTTTTATGATACAATTGTGTACTTACATATATCGTGCAAAAAGATTCACGCGTTAAGTACATTGTAACTATGCAGAATAACATTGTCATTACCGTTATGTGTAATGCATTTACTAAGTAACTACTATGTAAATACACAGTAAGAGACTGTGACTGTTGATGTAAACGTAGGAATCCATGAATATAGGGTCACCCTTCCCCTAAGACTGCAGGGTAAGAGTATGCTAGTTAATACAACCAACCAAATGTCAATGCTCTCCCCGTGACTAAATAATGCTGTCTCATAATGATCTGTCTCAATAATGCTGCCTCATAATTATCTTACCCTAGCTTTCTGATAAGGCTATTAGTATGGAAATGTATGTAGATATGCCTCCTGTTTATTCGCAGAGCAAAGCCCTGAAGTTCGGCTGCTAATTCGCGTATCCTAGTCTCCAGCACTGCCCCGTCCTTTCATTGTAATCTCCGCAGCGGTGGAGCTCCGCAGCGTCTATGCCCAGGCGTTCTGTAAAGCTCTCTTCCTCTGTGAATATGTCTTCTGAGAGATAAAGCTTCTTCACTGGATCAAACATGCCTCCCTGCACACACATTCATTTATTTCTCTTACATCATGCCAGCATCGCGATCAAAAGCAAAGCTTCAAAAGACACATGTCAGCGGTATTTCAACTGTCTGGGTAATGACAGGTCTTAGGTGTCTTTCGGCAGAATTTTCACAAATAGTGTCGCCAGATAAATTGAGCCACCGTGCAAATTACCGTGATGATTTGGTTTCAAGCGCCAAGTTTTCATACATAGTTTTATTTCGTAGTCCAACATTACTGCTCGAGATTGTTGTTTTGTCTTATGCAATTTTCCTTTGGACCAGTGGTTCTCTATGTGACACCATGAGTGTCATTTACACGGGGGGCGCGGGGGACATGCCCCCCCCCTCCCCCTCAATGGCAGGGAAATATCCTCCTCACATTGCAGCAGTACTAAAACTTGTATTTCTCAGTCAATTATTTCTGTAATCACTAGTCAGTATGCCAGTCTGCACTAGGATCTGAAACTACCAGAATGCCACTAAAATATTGATTTTATTTGCATACTAAACTTCAAGTAAAACATATAATAGTTAATTTCTCTGGCTTATCAGAATGGTTTACTTTATTTACGTGACTGTGCATGTGTCATTGGCTTTGTTTGCGTTTGTGTCCACAGTCGTAGTCGATGCGCTGTTGCTGTCGTCTTGTTCAGCATTTTTAGCCTTCTTAAAGAACCGGAGTTACACTTGGGGGTATTTGCTTCTGTCTCTTTGCCTATGTAAGTTTGCCCTCCTAGTCTTTGCAGCCAAGGTCTCCCTGCTTGTTAGCTGGTGAGCCTGGAAAGATGAGTGAAGCAGGCTTCCGACTACATACACCTTTATCCCTCATTACAGCAAAACCCACAGAGTTTTTCTTCTTCATACATTAAACGCACTCCTAGATGCCAGGCAAACCGGTTTGGACACATCCAGTAAACGAAAAAAAGAAAAGAAAAAAATATCATTAAAAAACATGATTAAAAAAAAAAAAAATAATTACCTGCTTTGATCTCGGTTTCAAGGCTGCAGTGGAGAATTTCTCTTTCCAAAGGTGGCTTTTTATAAATCTTTTATCAATCGATTCTAAATGATTAAAGATTTGGAAGAGAAGGAGATTTCAATTTGGAAAGCTGTGTGTGTGTGTGTGTGTGTGTGTGTGTGTGTGTGTATGTGTGTGTGTGCGTGTGTGTGTGTGTGTGTGTGTGTGTGTGTGTGTGCGTGTGTGGGTGTGCGTGTGTGCGTGCGAGTTGAGGGGATTGAAGAGTGATATTTGATGGTACTGATTCAGTCTTTGAAAACAAATATATTTGAAGCTTATTTTAGATTATTTTGCACAGTGTTACACTGTAATGTGTGACATTAGGCCTGTATGACAACATTTATTGGTAACACTTTACAATAAGTGTCTCTAATTGCTGTGTATTTACATGGTATTTACGTAGTAAATGCATGTATACTTACACATAAATACAATGTTATAGTGCATAATTACAATGTACTTAACATGTAAATCTTTTTGCATGATATATGTAAGTACACAATTGTATCAGAAAAGAGTTAGGGTTAGAGTTAGGGTTAGGGTTAGTTTTAGAGTTAGGTCTCGGGATTGAGGAGTAGTGGTTAGGGCTCTGGACTCTTGACCGGAGGGTTGTGTGTTCAATCCCAGGTGGGTGACACTGCTGCTGTACCCTTGAGCAAGGTACTTTACCTAGATTGCTCCAGTAAAAATAATGTGCAAAAAATAATGTAATTGTATGTAAAAATAATGTGATATCTTGTAACAATTGTAAGTCACCCTGGCTATGGGTGTCTGCTAAGAAATAAATAATAATAATAGGGTTATATCATGCAAAAAATGTACAAATTAAGTACATTGTAACTATTCATAATAACATGCTATATAGAAGTTAGAAATCCTTAAATGTATCCTTAAAAAACTATAAATCTACAGTTCATCTAAAAGTAACAGCAATGAAAGCAAGCCTTGTAAAGTATGGCTCAAAGCTTGCTATTAAAACAAAATAAATCAGGGTTACTTTTCTGGCTCAGATCTGAACATGTGGTTTTCTGCGAGTTTCTTCCAGACTGTACTGTGTGGTTTTTGCAGTAATGAGGGATATAAAGATGTTTGTAGCCTGAAGTCAGCTTTCTAAGATCGCAAGATAGCTTGCATGTAGCAGGTAAGTAAACTGCACTATCCTTCAATTACTAATATTCCAAGAGATTCAAATTTTTCCTATCTATGTGGGGAAGAACAGTGTTTCTCAACGACTGGTCCGTGGATAGGCACCAGTTTGTGGGAGCACTGGGATTTTTTCTAATTTTAAAATTCGCAAGACCAATGGACCAGCTTATTGCGACATTTACATTCATGCATTGTGACAGGAAAAAAAATATATATATTTTCGTTCCCTGACCGCGTGGCATACTGTTAATTGAAAAAAATAAACAGTATAAATTGAAGGGTATTATTAGTACATACTCTACAAATAAAGAGTAACATAATATATATAGTAACGTTATATATATATATATATATATATAAAAACATACATGTAATTTATATCTTTTATTAAACATTGTGTAATCAAAGAAACTACAACATGATATCGCAAAAGTCTAATAGCAACACAGTATTTCAGGTTCAATGTCAAATTTTTCAATTGTAGTCAGTTTTTCGTTAAGTATCTGGAAAACTACAAAGCGGTATGTAGTTCAATATGTTAACGTAACATCATTCAGCAGGTTGCATTCGACTTCATGAAGCAAAATGAATTTCATTCTGTAGGTGATGCTGCAAAACTTTTGGCCGAAGCTGTACAGTGCTTTACACAATCAGCAGCCCTTTTAAGTTAGTGATTAAATGAACATCAAGCAAATTAGCCAAATCGAATGGCATGTGAATAATCAGTGCTTTGCTCCAAGCTGAACCCATGAAGAGGACTGGCCGGGTTACGGGCTTCAAGCGCTGGCCTGACCTTGGAGAATGTGCTGCAGACTAAGACAAATAGGCTGATCAATACTAAGAGGAGGAGAGTGACACTGCCTCTTAGTCCATTATCCTAAGGTCACAGCCACTTTTACTGCTATAGCATATCTGCCACTCACTGTCTTTTAGTGGAAACCTTTAGGATTTTATGGTTTTGCTGTATATTGAGTAATCAGGAAACCCCCCTCCTCCCATTGCCAAACATAGCTCTCTGCTGAAGGCTATATGGGGTACCAAACATTGTGGGGGTTCTTATAAACATATACCATAGTACATTTGCACATTCCCACTCTTTTCCCATGGTTATACTCTGCTTTTAACATAGTTTAATATGTTTGTGCCATGTTAATATGATTTGACTATGCTTTATTACACTGCTATACTTTTACTAAAGGGAGCCTCGTTGGCCATTTTACCCTACTCAGACAAGTTGCTTACAAAACATCTTGTCATCCCTGAATAGATACTGTAATTGCCCGCATTGCTGTGAAATATAGTTTCAGCAATGGTGCCAGCCATGATAAATGCAGTTTATAATATTTTTATTTTGTAATGCCAGGGCTTCTACATCACCTGCCCACTTACATGTCCTGATTTACAGCACTGATCTATTCAGTCATGACTTTGCATCTATTTATCACTTCTTTGCATACATTCTTTGAGAAAAAGTAGATTTCGTAATATACCTCACAGAATTCATACCAGTTTATAACAAGGTGAATCTTAATACAAGATATGCAGCTGTGCATTCCAGTATTCAAACCCTGCCGTGGCAATACCTATAATAACTGCAGGGATTTCAAATAAATAGCATAATTGCTAAAACCCTGCTGGTTCTTTCATGAAGAACATCTCCTATCTCTCAAAGAAAGCCCATCGCCTGCTCGCTTCTCGTTTGTTTTGCTTCTTTTGTTGCCTCTCTGAATCAATCACTTAATTTCGCCTGGAATTGATTCAGCAATCTTTTATCATTGCACCGCTGTCTTCTCCTCTCCATTGATCGGCCTCCCCGCTCGTTCTCCGGGACAAATCAATCCAATGCGGCCTAATTAACCTGCCGACCCTCATCTCGGTTACCTGGGGAATCAAACGAAGGGTTCACAACAATGAAATACAGCACAGGCTCACTGCTCACTCACCAACGCAAACAATACACACATCCGCCTCCCCGGTATTGACTCATTGTTATTTACAACATGTGTTGCTGTATGGATGAAGGTATTTACCACTGAAATTTTGCAAAATCCCATTTGGGACCCATTACAATTGCAGTGTATCACGCAGAAGCAACCCTGGCTGGCAGAATCCTTAGCAGACCAGAGCTGAGAGATGCTACAAGTGGTCTTTTCACTTCTCTGTTGTGTTATAGTAAACTAATACTTTCTGTTTTCATGAGAAAAAAAATTATATTAAAAAAAAAAAAGTTGCCATGCATTATACGACTGAAGTTGAGGGCGCTGTTATAACCAAATTGTCGTATACTGGCTGGTAATGCCTGATGTGGAGAGTGTTATATACTTCAATGTTACAGCAGAATTAACTATCGTTTTTATTGATTTTAGCTGAATTTATTTAGGTTTTCCTTTTTTTTAAGTATTCTTCCACATAAGCACTCTAAAATGAACGTTCTATAAATATAGTCCTCCATAACAATGATCTTCTCAATAAAATGAGTGTACAAAACCGCATTTTTAAAACTGTATACTTTTATTTGAATAAACAGATAACGTTTGCAAACCCCGGTGTAAAATAAAAGGCACAGAGTCAAAACAGGACCTTTTTAAAAGCACTTTTTTAATTTAATTTTTTTTACTATACCCCAGTGCAGACACACACAGAGGCTCTGCATCATCCCACAATTAGCAGCATGTGTTAATTACAGCGAAATGCATTCGGAAACTCGTGCAGGGAGCTAGGAGGAGTGGAAAACACCACTCTGGGTGAAGACTCGAGGCTGCGGTCGCGTCTCACTGTGTAGCGTGTGACACACAGACGGGCTGAGGCAACACGATTGTGGGTCCAGGTAAAGGGGCCCCCGTTTTTTTTTTTTTTTTAACGGGACCCCTAGAACATTGGCTTGAACGTGGGGTTCGGTTACCGGCCGACTGGGCTCACAAGAGTCTGACACGCTTCATAAAGACACAAGAACTGCTGTCATGCAATGCACATGTAACACTACTGCTGGGCAATTAATAATAATAATAATAATAATAATAATAATAATAATAATAATAATAATAATATTAGTGCACAATTAAAAATATTTTCCGGGATGTTTTGATTTAGCCATTCCTCAACTGACATCTTATTAAAAAGGTTGAAATTGACAGCATTTTGTTAATAGATGACGGAGTGATCTTGTTTGATTTGTTTTTGTGATGCGGTTACAAAGATTCTAAGGGCATATATCAGGGATTATATCCCTCTAGCTCAGCTGTATTTAGAATGCGTAGATCTAATAGGATTGGAAAGCTGCTGCTTTTGAGTCCAACAAATATGGGACATTTCGCAAGGAATTCTCTCCAAAGTGATTTAGCACAGAAATTGGACGCTCCCTGTCATAGCAAGGTAGTGACTGGCAGTCTGCAATGTTTTAAACACAGTAAGGGTCATGTAGTGTAGCTTAAAGCATGCTTCTGTTAATCGGCTAATGAATAAATATGCTTTTATTAAACCGATGTGCTCTTCGTTCCCCAAGCCTGCATGTCAATAGGGAGCAAACTGAACACAATGGCTGACATTAGTACGCAAGGCGTCAAAGTGGCAATCAATTACATGTCAGTGAAGCTTTCCACATCTCTGCATTTCCTTTTTTATTGAATTCAATTTCCAGTCTCTTATATATAAGAGAACCGAATGATTATAAACATAGCATGGTCTGTGTTTCTGTTGGCTTTAGCAATGATGTGCTGTTCTGGTTTGTAGTCATGTGGGTTGGGCATTTCTTCTTGACTAGCAGTAAAGAGATATTTTGGGTTACACTTGTGGGACATCTTGCTTTTTAAAAAAAATTTACCATCCTTTTTTTTTTTTTAAAAGAGTGAACAATCGTTTCAGAGATACCAAAATATTTAGTGAATACAATTTGATTGGGACTAAAAATCCAAATCGGGATTTAACCAAGAGTCGTTTGTCATCGTTAGAAAACAGATTCATTTTCACATAACATAGCTCTTGTGAGATTTGCTCATTCAAATAACGGTCAAGTTCCTAAAGTGAAGAGAGAAGGAAAAAGAAGAGAGAGGGGGGAGGAATGGGGAGAAAGAACAAGAGAGAGATGAAGTGGGTGAGTGAGTGAGAAAACTAGGAATAAGAACTAAACAAAAGAAGGAAGGTAGTACGAAAGTGAAACCTTGTCATGCCAATAAAGATCTTTTGAACTTTAGAGGAGAGAGAGAGAGAGAGAGAGAGAGAGAGAGAGAGAGAGAGAGAGAGAGAGAGAGAGAGAGAGAGAGAGGGACAGGGGAGATGGAGCGCTTCATTAAGCACTCTGTGTAATAAGAAGAGACAAGCCCAATAGGCATGCCAGTGTCCGGGATGAGAAAGCATTACTGTGTTTGGCAGAGGCCAGCAATCCACTTTCTCACAGTGACAACACTGCCACCCCCCCCCCCCCACAGCCTGCAGAGCAATGGCCCTTCAGCACCTCCCTGCAATACTGCAGTCCAGAGCATCCCTTCACACACTGTCTACTGAGAGAGCAGAGGAGACAACTGGGGCTCAGCTGGATGGGGTCACACTGAAACTGCCATGTTCACAATCATTTTATCTATATGAATGCTTCTGCCACCCTGTTAAAGGAATCTGATTTGCAAAGATTGTTTTTACTTCAAATTGTTAGAAGCGCATTTTTTTCTGTTAATTAGAGCTACAATTCTTTCACATATCTGTATATTTAATATATGACCTATGAGAAGAACAGGGGGCATAAATATAATAATCTTTATTTTTATATAGCACCTTTCATACTGGACCACCATCACAAAGAGCTTTACAGAGGCAGGCTGTGAACTGTGCGTTATATGCAGAGTCACTTACAATAGGACATTGATTTAACATCTCTTCAGCAGGATGGAGCAGAAAAAGGTTAAGTGACTTGCTCAGGGTCACACAGTGAGTCAGTCAGTGGCAGAGGTGGGATTTGAACCGGTGACCTTCTGGTTACAAGCCCTGGACTGTAACCACTGGACCACACTGCCTTTTACAATTGAAGCTGAGTAAAAGTTTAGAACAGAAGGTAGGAAGCACTTTTTTAGAGTTATAAATGCATGAAACAGCCAGCAGGTGACGTAGTAGCATCTAAAACACTGGGAACCTTTTAAAAAAAAAAAAAAGACTAGATTCTGTGCTTTTAAATTAGTTCCCCCACCAGTTGGGGAGAATGGTATGTTAACAAGGGACAAACCTTGATGGGCTGAATGGCCTTTTTTCATTCCCAAACTTTGTCTTACCTATCCAGCTATTCTTTAAACTGGAACCAGAACAGGCTGGGACTTGGGACCACCCACTATCTATCTATCTATCTATCTATCTATCTATATATATATATATATATATATATATATATATATATATATATATATATATACACAATAGATGCCAGTTATTAACAACCCTGATAAAGACAACTTTCGGTTATTAACAACATCTTCCCAGGAACTAATCCCGTCCCGTGGACTTTAATGTTAATGGAATTCTGATATTAGCAACTGCACGCCGCTTATTGACTACTTTATTACTAGTTGCTAGTGCTACAGAGCGCACTTCATGCAGCTTTCATAACACACTGACTTTACAACTGCGCATTTCTGGCAGACTGAGTCATGGCTGAGTTATGACAACAGGTGAGCTCACTGAAGCACATCTTCTTGAGGCAGTCGGAGCTGCCAAGCACCCACAGGTTGAAGATCGACAGGGTACTGCATCAGACAAGGAACCTGAAAAGCCTTCACTCCAAGAACAGTTACGTGCTGTGGACATTTTCCACACGATATGCCAGAATCGTGGCTTTGCAACTGCCTACAAAGCTGCACGCAACATTGCGATGGATTTACAGCGGGAGGTGGTACATCGTAAAAAGCAGACAATGTTGGACAATTTCTTATTTTAAAATGGTGTTCTTTAGAATTGATTGTAAGTACAACACATATTTTTGCATGTTTGCTTTACTCATTGTAAGGACACTTGTATTACATTGCTGTGTAGTACTGTTTGTATAGCCTGCTCCCTTTTTTTGTTTTACACACATGTAAAGTAAACAGTTCTATGTTTGGGTATTTCGTGTTTCTCAATGTTTTAACACTGTAACATTTAAAACACATTTGGGTACCGTGTTTATATAACTACAGTATATATAGTTGTTCCATATAAATACACTTGAAAATGGGTGTTTTTCGCTTATTGGCAACTTTCAGTGAATGACAACTTTTTGCTGGGAACCGAGAAGTATATATATAGCTGGCCCACTTTATTAGGCCGTTTCCTGATCGGATTTTGTTCTCCTGGTATATACTGGGTCCCTTCATAAATCTGGAGGATCAAAAGAATGCAGTAGTTTACTTAACCATTGGTTTCAAGTCAAGTCCACCTACAATGCTGCACTTGTTCCTTGATGAGAATGGCTACTTTCAAGGCTATAGGCTATAGATCAGAGCTACCACCTTAATCCATTTGAGAATGTTTGCTACAAAATTGAAAAACACATTCCTCATAACGAGCCTCTGCCTACCTATCTGCATCAATTGTGTGAAATATTCATGAAATAGAATAACATACCTCTGAACTTCCCAGCACCATGGGGGAGTCTATACCATGTGGTGTCAAGGCTCAGGGCAAGCACTAGCCTAACACGATATGAGGTACAGGTCCTAATTAAATTGCCAGGCAGTGTATATTGATCTATTAAAGATATACATTTGATTTGAATAAAGTTTTCAAATCACAAAGCAATTTGTTGTTAAAATAGGTCAGTTTCCTGAGATTGTGATTATACGTTTAATGTAAAAGCTGGAGAGAGAGAGAGAGAGAGAGAGAGAGAGAGAGAGAGAAATTGAAAAGTCCTTTTGTGTGTGTGTGTGTGTGTGTGTGTGTGTGTGTGAAGGTCGCTGTTGCCACTGAAACAACACATCACAATTAAAATTTAATACCTGCCATCTACTATTCTGTTTCCTCCCATTCCCTGAGCTCTGTGCGGGCTGCAAGCACAGTGCAGGAGCAGAGAACAAACAACAAGATTGAGAAGCCATGTCTGCACCAAGACAAAGCTAAATGATGGAGCCCTGACTCAATAAACTGCCCAGGAGAGAGGCTTTAATGTGCAGCTCTCAACACAGCACATTCAGCCACTGGCTTATTTTCAACTTCCCTATAGGGGAATTTAGCAAAATTCCCTGGTACTTTGAAGAAAGAATACATACTGCTTAACAGAGTCCAAAAAAAATCTTTAAAGGGACAAAGGAGGCATTAAATTGATACAACAAATGTGCCTCTTGAACTGTGTGGAATTCCACATTCATACCACAGATTGCAAAACACATAACCTTCAGAACCCTTATTTCAGACATACAGTTTAACCCTTAAATTCCCAACAGTACATAAGTATGTAACTTGTAATGAACTGCCTCTTAGCTCACTGAGTTGAGTAACACTAAGCAGTCTGTCTGCTCTGGGAATGCACCCAGCTCTTTAAGCAGAAGAGACAGAAAAACGTCACGTAACCTACAGGGCTGGGGTTCGATCCTCAGTCAACACCTGTAAATGATGACTATTTGCTGTATTGATTTGAAGCTTGGAAGCATTACAATCGCCCATCTAGTTTCCAGTACTTCCAAATGGCTTCCTGGTAAGCATCTTGGCAGTTTACCCATTTGCATGATTGCTTCAAAATGGCTGAATGTTGTTTTGCAGTTTCAAAATATAACATATCTCTGTGAGGGAAGATTGTACGGATTTCCAAATACACCACCACCACCCCAACAACTGATAATACCTCATAACCAATTAAAGAACAAACTACATATTTTCAGTGTAATTGAAACTACTTGGGCTTAATCTAATGGCACCCTGTACATTGACGTGCGACCTAAAATGGTTGCCATATTAGTACGGTCATATCCGCTTAATATCCCTTTAATATCACAACCCGTTTATTATCATAGCATTGAAATTTCCCGACCGTAATATCATGGGAGTCAATGGAAACAAGCCACTGATAATATCACTTTGTTTAATGTCACACTGCGCTTAATATTAAGGGAATGTATGAGTCACGCAATTGATTTCCACCCCATTTAAGAGCACTTCAAAATGCCTGCATCAGCTTTGCTGTGTTGTGACACATTCTGGGTACAGCAGACTCAACAGCTTTGTGGTCACATGTTCACCCAGCTTGACTCGTGAAATGCCACTTTGCAAAGCTTTAATTGCAAAGGGAAGTAGAACGATACCCATGTAAAAAGACCAACTTCCTCTCGTCAGTATGTCAATGCTTCAAACCTGCTGCTCATCCCTGAATGTTTGCAGTATCTTAGTGAGGCCAACAACCATGGCATCAACCCAAAGTAATTAAAATGCTTTGTTTTCTGCGATCCGTGTGCACCCGGACCCTGGAGAGAGGGAAATTGCTGTCTGTAGGCCAGGCTGATCCTGTAATCTGAGTGTGTGTGAAACTAGAGATTAAAACAGGGAGGGGAGGGAAGGGAAGTGACACCGCAATGATGGAGCAACACTGAACCCAGCTGCTGAAAAGAAAAACATGCAATTGACAGGCTGTTTATCCAAGGGACTAAACAGTAATGGTGGAGAAAAATGATTAGTCACACACAGAGACAGCAATACAAGCACAAGGGTCTCTAAGATGGGAGTTTCTTTTTATTGAACATGGAAACGGTTTCACCTTTAATGGAACGATATTGTCTTTTAATATGTGATAAGTGTTAATATAGACACCTGAGGATCTTTCAGCCAATCGGAGTGCACATTTTACCTGCATTATTTCACGACACATCACTGGATTAATGCTACATTAATGTAGCATTAATCCAGTATGTAGCCCACTTGCCAAAATTGATTACACTTAATTATGTAGCCCAGACTACGTCACTTGGGGGTATTTACAAAAACAGAAAACTATTGAACATTTTATTACAAGTTCTTTTGCATTTAGCATGAGTATGCACATACCCAGCACACAATGGAGTTCCATTTCAATGAGTTTTATTTAATTAGCTGTAGTCCGCCAATACCATAGAGGCTGCAGTGATTTCCATTAGGAGTTAGTTCATAAGCTTTGGTTATCTACGCCAGCACTTTTATAGAGACATAATGAGAAGGGCTAAAATAAACAGGAAAATTGAGAATTGCAACATTTCTACCGAAATGTTCTCGAGGAAGGGGGATACTGTAACATGGCAAAATTGCGTGAGCAGCACTCATGCAAACAGTTTAACAGAAATAGAGATAGGCAAAGAAAAGAGGCCTGATAGTGGGTGCAGGTCATGGAGGTGCCACAGTAGCAAAGACATGTTGGGAAGCTGCTCCAAGATTCACTCCTCATCTACGCTCTTTTTAATATAGAAGCCTGTCTCGTTTAGCCTGGGGCCACGCAAACGCCAACAAAGAGTCCTGAATAATAATAGTGAATCCTGAATCTTAAAGCCTCCAGTACAAAAAATAGATTCCAGGGACGTTCTTTTACCAAAAACCTAGCCTTGATCAATTCATCCTGGGGCTAATTGAAATCCATCACCGCACCTTTCTAATGAATTCTAATGTAATCTGGATCTTTTAGCTATGGGATTTGGAACTAAAATCGGTGATTAACTCTGTCAGTCTTAAACTGCAGTTACAGAGCTGGTGGTGCTGGCAGTCTGTTCTCTCGGTGTGGGGGGGGGGGGGGGGGGTCGGGTGGGGGGCTCCTTCAAGTGTTGAGATACGTAGCGTTGAATTCGTTTTTTATATACTTCAGAGTTAGTATTTCAGTTTGGATCCAGCTTGATTTCATTCATAAATGACACAGTGACTGAGCGAATGACAGTGTTGCCAAGTAAATGCTAATGCGAAGAAGGGCGACCAGAATTATCCTGGGTTTAAAAGGCATGTCGTATGCAGACAGGCTCAAAGAATTGAATCTGTTCAGTCTTGAACAAAGAAGACTACACTGATTCAAGCATTCAAAATTCTAAAAGGTATTGACAATGTCGACCCAGGGGACTTTTTCGATCTGAAAAAAGAAACAAGGACCAGGGGTCACAAATGGAGATTAGATAAAGGGGCATTCAGAACAGAAAATAGGAGGCAATTTTTTACACAGAGAATTGTGAAGGTCTGGAACCAACTCCCCAGTAATGTTGTTGAAGCTGACACCCTGGGATCCTTCAAGAAGCTGCTTGATGAGATTCTGGGATCAATAAGCTACTAACAACCAAACGAGCAAGATCAGCCGAATGGCCTCCTCTCGTTTGTAAATGTTCTTAATCTTGATCTAAGGGAATTAGTAACTCATCCTCATTCCTGGAATAATTACTACACTGAACGTTCATGGAGTTTCCTTGTTATATACTCAATGTAATTGTAACAAAATGATTCCAAAAAACCACACCCATTTTGCACTGCCATCAGCTACACAGGTCTCAAAGGCGTAGTTTAAAATAAGACATCTGGGTTGCAGAATGCCCTGCCGTCCATGAAGCCTGTTCCTGCTTTACTTCCTTGGTCGTTTTACCCCAGCATTGTCTTCTGGGTGAAAGCATGTTACTGGCTGAAAGCATGGCAGTCAATAGGGGAAGAACCTCATTGGTTATTACATGTTTGCTAAAATGCACATTTGAAACCTATTTAATGAATGGATGTGCATGGCAGAGACAATTAATTTAAATACTTTGTTAGTTACAAGAAGGCTACTTTAACAGTAGTCTTATTCTATGCTTTACAGCATGCCTCAGTTCTGTGCTGGTGGAACAGAAAAAGAAAAGGATGCTCTTATACTTTCTTAAGCGCCTCCCTCTGCTCTGTGCTGGTGGAGCAGAGAAAGGGAGGCTCTTGTACTCTTTTAACTCCCTCCCTCTGCTGTGATGTACGCATTGTGAGAGCTTGAAAAAGGATACGCAAGAAATGTAAAGCATTTTATTTCCAACTGCGTCCTCTGGTTCTGGTATTTGCTGCACTGAAAGAAAGAGGACAGGAGATTGCTTTTGCGTTTGCTGAAAATCCATAACAGGTGACGTTTTGCAGTTTCAGTCCAGGGCTCTTAACCCAGCATTAGGCTCCACAGACAGAACTCCTTCATTAGAGAGACAGGTTATTAACAGCTGCTAGAAATGAGTTTTGTTTTCATTCCTGGGGTGCTTATTAGAACGTGATGAAGGGTGTTGATGTTTTCTCATTGATATACCCATACAGAACAATCAAGCGTTCTCACTTACCATGAAAATAAAATGCTTTTTTTTGATGCAAGACACAAGGTAGTAACACTTACAGTTATACAGAAGGCAGGTGACAGCTTGAAAGGGGAACTTTGCTTTGTATACTATAATATAGTAATATGCACATTTATTAGAGCCCCTCAAGATGTCTTTTACACACCTACTTGCATGAAAACCTCAGGGTGTGAAAGAATTTCAATTTTCGGTCAGCAATCAGTGCTATAGAAAGAATAGGCACTCATGTGTGAAAATGTTAGACCACTTTGTGCTTTAATTAGGCATCTTAAACAGCTTGTAAAAAGTCTCATGCATTTTAGCATTTGTGGCTATGTGTTCATGTTCTCTTACTATTTTAAATGAATTCCATGTGTGGCTTATTAAAGTCATCAATTAAATTAGACAATCACTAATTTGCCTATTTTGACAATTTTTCCAAGATTTTCAGTCGCAGTGGTTTGATTTCATACGCACAACCAATCAAAACTACAGAAGCAGCGGGGTGTTCTAAGACATCTGATGTGCATAAAAATGGAGGAAATTGAAACTTAGGGGAAATGTCAGAATGATGTGTGAGGCTACTGTATATTCAAATATATTTGTCACTCTTCCTGCTCTGACAGCTCAAGGGAAATCTGAAGACATGACAAAGAGCTGGGATTATATATTGTTGCCACAGAACCAAAGGACAGAACAGGAGATCATGTTTGCTGAGTCAGCGAAGCTGTAGCCAAAGACTTCACAAAATACGCTGAAATGAAAAATATATTTACAAGATGTTCCCTTGTGAAACGTAACTGTTGTTAAAGTCAGGCTAAATGACTCAAAATGGGTTATTGAAAAATGTTTTCCTAAAGTCTGATAAAGCTTGAAACTGCTTTTGATGGTTTCTTTACCAACAGAAAAGTGTAATATTTGGAGATATTTATTTGATTATTTATTTCTTAGCAGACGCCCTTACCCAGGGCGACTTACAATTGTTACAAGATATTACATTATACACTATACAGATATCACATTATTTTTTGCATACAGTTACCCATTTATACAGTTGGGTTTTTATTGGAGCAATCTAGGTAAAGTACCTTGCTCAAGGGTACAGCTGCAGTGTCCCCCCACCTGGGATTGAACCCACAACCTTCTGGTCAAGAGTCCAGAGCCCTATCCACTACTCCACACTGCTGCCCCATACAGTTCCCTGTTAATGTTTCAGCTAACACTTTACATTGAGTGTCTCTGAATATTTTGTATTTACATAGTAGTTACATAGTAAATATATGTGTGCTTACACATAATTACAATGTTATTATGTCAGCCAACTTGTTATGCTTTCCTGTTTTAGCCACACCTGGGTCTTCGCAACATGATCACTATTCTGCAGTGATTCGTATAGGGCTTTGGTTTTTTTGACTTCCAAGGAAACAATATTTTGTTCCTATTGGCAGCAATCACTTTGATAATCCACCCTCGGCCAAACGTTTTTTGTGTTTATTAACCTGTCCTGAAACTTGGAACCTTTTATAATGCTTCCATTAAGGCTCAATAACACAAATCAGTTAAGACATCTCCCGATGGAATGCTATACTGGGGACTTGTTTGTGACATACAAAATTAATTAGCCATTCATCCTAGTATACAGTCAGTAGCGGTGAATGCAAAGTTGCTAGCAATAAAACCAGCCTTCAATTACCTCCTGCTTGACTTTGATTAGTCCTTAGACTGCCATTGATTTTGTGACAGATGCCAGGTCCTCTCGCGGGTCATTTTTTCCATTCACGTCAAATTCTTTTGACCTTTTCCAGGTTTGTGAATAAAGACAGTATGACAGGTTCAGCCCATGTGTGAAGCAGAGAATCTCTAATGAGCCAGGTGAGATTGGAAAGCGTGGCTTGTTTTTCATAAGACTTGCAAAGTGGAAACTTCAGGCACAAGTGAAAAATAACAGAAGGCTGGTGGCTGATATTATTCTATTGGGCGGCAATTTTAAATGTGTCCAGTTTAGTTTTGTAAAAAAATAAATAAATAAATAAAACATTTAGCCACAGGGTCCCCATGTGACACGTGTTAAAAGCCAGGCTGAGTGGTGTGCATGGTGGGTCATATAACCAGGGGAGCGCAGATTTACTTGTTAGATTCTATGCTGTGAGGGTGGCAGGATGAAGGGTGGGATTGGAAGGGTGGCATATGTTGTGTTAGTGGATGGATGGGGTATGGGGTATATGGATGGGGTATATGTTGTGTTAGTGGATGGATGGGGTATGGGGTATATGGATGGGGTATATGTTGTGTTAGTGGGAGGATGAGGTATGGGGTATATGGATGGGGTATGTTGTGTAAGCGCTTTCCCTTAGCTTTTGTTGGTTTGTTTAATGTAATATAAATAAATAAAGTATTTAATGTAAAAAAGTATCTTTGCTTAGACATATTTGCTTTAATGATGCACATTTGCTTTAAGCCATGTAAAGAGATAGAAGCTCTAATAGTCATATCACTTTGAAGCTTTGATCTTAAGGAAAACGTTCTATCTCGTGGATTTGGTTACTCTTCTTTGTAAAACATCATCGCAATGCTTTTAACATGAAACCTGTGACCTCACTATAGCTCTCAGAATCATGTTTCAAGGCACATCTGGTATACTGGGGGTTCCTCTTTGCCATACCCCTAAGTGGAAGTGATTTTGCATGAAAGGTTAATCTAATACTTACTCTGAGACAATATGCACAGCTGAAATTCAAAATGTGAACGATCGGCAAAGGTAATAGATTTTCCATCCAACTCTAATTTTCCTATTGGATATCTCTTATCGCATTACATGGCGAAACCTGTTGTACAATTAACAGGTTCTGTGATGTTTAAAATAAAGAACCAAATAGCTGACTCATTGTGGCATTGGCAGTACTCCACCCTGTTCCATTTGCGATACCATTTACTGTAAAACACCATGATGGGGGTTCATTGAACTGTGATTCAGAGGAAATGGAGCATCCCATATGAACTCAGCATTGCTTAGCTCCAGAGAACTCAAGAACAGAATCCAAAGTGCTGTGGCTGCAGGCTAACCCTGGCTTTGAACTCAGTGAACACACACACACACACACACACACACACACACACACACAGACACACTGACTCACTCAAACAGCCAGCAGTGAACACATATACACTACTGTCAAAAGTCCTGTTCTATTCCCACCGAGACTCATTAGAAACCAGCTGCTTAGAGGGATTTGTTAGCTTTCACAGACATGCATTTCATCATTACTCACCAGACCTCGCTGGCAAATAAAGTGAAGCAGCATGGTGAGAGGGAGCCAGGTGCAGCAGTGGGTTCATGTTAATGCATGAGCCGCTCACCTCTGGATGCCTGGGTTCTTAGGGCTTTAGATGCCACAGTGGGTTCATTTTTAGTGCACAAGCCTTTCACTTGGAATTCAAGTAGGGAGGTCTAGGTGGCGCAGTGGGTAATTGTTAATGCACAGGACTAGCCCTGCACAGGAAGACCCGGGTTTCAATCTGAGGGTCTAGGTGATGCAATGGGTTAATGTTAATGTGCTAGCCTTTCATCTGGACTTGAACCCAGCTTCTTAGATCCCAAGTGAGATAAGTTGTGTCCAAGTCATAAAACAAACCTTCGCCACATCATTCTGCACAGTTGGCACTGGGCAATTTTGCATTCCCAAAAAAGAGAGTCCAAAGATTGGATGAGCTTCAAGACAGAACAGCTCCCTCAACCTTTAAGAGAATGGGATGTCTTTGCAGTCCAGGGCAGTTTAAGGGACATTTTTAATCCATTTCGCCTCACTCAGACTCCTTGACTGCTCAAGAAATATACTGCTGGTATCTCTGCAAATACAAGGCAGAAATGACATCTATCTATCTATCTATCTATCTATCTATCTATCTATCTATCTATCTATCTGGCTCTCATCAGAAGAAATATCTTTAAGAGTCATTTCATGAATTCACAAGTAGTTCTATTCCTAAAAGATTTGGCGCAGTAATATTAACAAAGTACAGAGGGTCAGTCCAATCAATATTTAGGGCACTTCAGGACACAGTAAAAAGTGTTTTATGGGTAGGAGAGGAAGAACTTAACTGGTCAATAAAGAACCAACGATATAAATAAAACAACAAACAGAAATCTACATCCCTACTGTGTACGCCAGTGAAGAGTGAGGTCAGTGAAACACTAGGAGTCTAGCAGAAATGTTTTGGGCTTCAATGATCTCCAGTCTCTAATTCCTGTCTGAATGACCTATACACTGTAAATATACAGTAATCTGTCACATATCCACCCTAACCGTTTATCCACCATGATCAACCTCTTCAGCAATATTAGTTTATTATTGAACAGAGAAGATTAGTTCAGAGATTGTAGATCCTACCAAAGTTTTCATACACTGTGTTGTATGTGCTCCGTGCGCTGCCATTGCTGGTAGTGTCACGTGAGCTGTTCAGTGTGTTGATATGTAAATAAATCCTGTTCGCCTGCGGGGGGTGTATCAACTTCAACCCCTGTCTCGATCTCCTGCCTGTCACTCAGCAGCGAATGCACGCACCCACACAGAAGACGGCTACCCTGTCACAAGCATTAATACCCTGTATCTTTCTAAACAAGGGATTTAAGGGAGCTCCCTAATAAAAGCTGAATTTCAAAACAATAATTATTTTATTTCAACGGTAAAACATTCGTCTTCGAATCGGGTGGTGTGTGATTTTTAACCAGACCTTGCCTTTCCATTCAGTTGAATGATGTGCCAATTCATTACAGTGTCGCCCTGTGGGAAGAATCCTGACCCCTGTGGTCAAAACGTGTAATTAAATGTTCATGTTCTTTGCGTTACTATAGCTATAGCGTGTATACTAGATTAGACAGGACGCGTTTTTGATTAAGCAGAAGAATTTGATGAATCCTCGCGACGGATGAGTTAGTAATACTTCAGTCAGGAAAATTCATGCAATAGAGAACAATATTTATTAAAAAGCTTACATAACAAATACAACGTTATACTTATTTAGATTACATCTTTGGCCTTGCCCTCGCCCTTCGAGGTACCCCTGCCCATAATTTAGTTTGCTGATAGTGGAGAGGCTGGCTGTAGGGAAGCCATGGGCAGAGGGGGCAGGATAGCTGCCCTCCCCCGTTAGATAAAGCCAAAAAAACAGGTGGAGGCTGGGGAGGAGCAGGGAATGAATGGATTGAGGTAAGATATAAAGCCCTTTCTAGCTGTTCATTGGACGTGTTGTTTATCAAGCAACAAATTAAATACTAGCCATTTGACTGACGATGTCCTGGAAATGGTGGTGCCTAATATGGTTGATGTTTATTTTAATCTAGCTTTAAAGGTGAGCTCCCTGCCTGGGTGAGCTCCCTGCCTGAACCACCGCTTTGCTAAACTGACATCAGCATAAGACAGGTACTTAACTCTCATTTACCTTTTTCTCAGTTCACCATGAGGGGGAATTTGTCCCAACCCATTCAACAGCTGCCTTCCTATCATTAACCAACCCATCAGCTTCCCCTATTCACTGACAAGCTTTCAACCATGTGATATTAACCTGCTGAAGTGAACTTACCCGGGAAGTGCAACTGTAACAGACTTCAAGGCACGGAAACTGCAAACTTTCTTTAATCTAATGTAGAACTAGCCGTTTTAAAATCAAAATGCTTTTTACCAGTACCAAGGACACGTTTCATTCAGAACTACCCATGTGAGACTTATGGGGGGTCCTGACACTGCAAAACAAGTATGGAATTGCTTTTTTTTTTTGCTGCAACCCCTTTATATCAGTCTTGAAATAAATACTTCTCCTAAAGAAGACGAGCATTTCTTTTTCTCTCAGAAGTTTAAATGGACTTGAAACCGAGTGAAAGATTGCATTGCATTGACTTTCCACTTCCCCTGTTGTGTTTCCAAAGCCAGTGTGTGTGTGCTGATATAACTCCAGAAGTTTTTTTTTCTTGCAAGGTTTATATCCCAGACTCGAATGGAATGGGTCGGCTAATGAAAACTCTAACACAGTAATAAAGTGCAATGTGCCGTCATTGCAGTAAAATCAGATAAATCACAGTGGCTGGGCTTCATCCCCTCTGCCTCCCTCACAGCACCGCAGGAAGGGAGTCAGTAAATGCAGGAGCTATGGGGCATATCGGGTCATTTTTGAGTGCTTGCTGGCAGTGGGAATATGGAGGGGATGGGAATCTAGAAACACTATTAAGATTCATTGAATAAATTGAAATTAATTAAATGCATTATACCTCCTAAATAAATTTAAAAAAACATATTTGTTTAATCTGATTATTGTATCATGATAAGTATTCTTAATCATCATGTATTACTATTTCAACACTTATGGTTAGTGACCAGCATATTTGACCTGTTGGGCAGTCTCTGAACATTTCTGTATTAAGCATGTCAGTAACATACATCTCTCGCCACGGCTGTCAATTCAAAATTAGAGCTGTCAATGATCAGTATGATGAAAAAGTTGATGACCGTCATGTATCAACAGTATTACAGAATAGTTCTCCAGACATATGATCAAACATTTTGCAGCACCCTATAGAATTGAAGAGAAAGTAGCGGGTTCCGACAAATATAAAAACACATTTTTCTTTTCATTGTTAACATCCTAGCAACTTTTTACACATATAACTTTAAACTATGTTTCAAAGCTTTTTTTCTCAATGTCCGCTCTAGTGCACTGGGGTTTGAGATCTGTCCTCTAAAATCACTGCAGGAAGAGCAATTAAAAAAAAACATAAGTGCTCTGGTTTTTCTGCTCTGTACCACATCATGGATCGTTATTGCTGCGTTTACCTGTTTGACAATGTGGGCAATAATCCTTACACTATCAGTGCACTAGAGCAGATATTTTGAAAAGAGCTTTGAAACAGACTTTAAAGTTATAAATGTAAAAAAAAGTTTTTTTTCAATTATGTCTCAATCCTAAAACTCTAGGTGATGCAAAACTTTTGGCCATAACTGTAGGTAGATAGTAAATATATATCCGACACAGTGTGCCTACAAAGAATAATATATCATTAGGCATGATGTAATTCCTATTTTAAATTATAGAGAGACAAAACAATTACTCCTGGCTTTTTATTTATTCATTTAGCTTCTAATGTATGCAGATAAATGCATTTTTAATAGAGAGTGTAATAACTAGACATCTTATTAGAATTGTTTTAAAATACAACAAATAAACATTTTCGTTTTTTTTAATACTGTTTAGGAACCAATTAGTTAGTTTTTCATTAGTCATTCATGTGTAAATGAGAAGGCATTTCGTGCTCTTGAGTAAAAATCAATCCAGCATCGCCGCCAAAATATAAACTGGGCCCCCATGCTTTGGGGCAGATCGTCAGTTACACTAAGCTGTTTAGAATACATAGTAAATACATGTTATTATGCATAGTTACAATGTACTTAACGTGTAAATGTTTTTGCATGGTATATGTAAGTACACATCTATTTACTAAGTAACTACTATGTAAATATACAGTAATTACAGACACTTAATGTAAAGGGTTACTGACTATAGTTGCATCTGTAACATATCAAAACACAAATCTGTACATCCCAAATTAAAGTACATGAACCAAAAAAAAAAGCAAAAAACCAGAAAGATTTTCATTACAATAAGAGCAGGGAAGGGTGGGGGGGCGCAGTGAAAATGCTGGCAATGCTCTCTCGCTGTCAGCCCCCGCCTCTGTTTGTGCTCCGTGATGGAGTGTGTGTGAAATGCAGCGAGATATAATACCTTGTGAGGGGCGTTTTGATTAAGAAAGCACTTTCTAATTAAATCCCTTCCACCCCCACCACACACTCCCCAGAGTACAACTGTTTGAAATGAAAACAAATGGCTCTGATTTCAACAGGCTGAGGTCCAGTCCGACAGATTGCTCTAGGTAGCTGCGTTGCAGCCGCATATTGCATTTGAATCCGAACAGACCTTAAGGTGACCTCAAACTGGGAGCTACAAGACTTGAAATCATGGCGGCCTGGTTTGCTGCAGCCCACAATGAAATCATAAGCAATTTATGATGGATGAGCCACATCTAGATATGTTCAGTCAGCTGTGACAAGGATATAATCTGCTACTGTGCAAAAGCCCCCTGTGTGTTTGCTCCCATTGACTCTCATTATAATCCCCCTGAGATTTAAAAAAAAATATACGTTATAAATTAAAAGCAGCTAGACGATCCATAACTCTTATGCTAGCGTGATATGGGTTTTCAAAACGACGGTTAGTAATCAAATGACCCAATGTACATTTTTAAAGGCGACTTGCGCCTAAATTTGCCCACACCCTTCTTCCCGCTAAACTGTACGGCAAATGGAGGTGGTGTCAAGTGAGTGCGTGAGTGTATTAATAGGGGCGTGAAATTTAATTAGAGATCTCGTTATCCACTTTTCCACTCACAAACCAGCCACAGAGAAGAGAAGAGAAATCATTAAGTTTACTTTCCTACCAACAAAAACAAACGATCCTCACCACAAGCCAGCGGTAATACTAATTCATTGCTGCCTGCCACTAAGTGTTTATTCGTGAAAAGGACAGAAGCATTTCATTTTAAACTAATACTCAATAGGCTTTCTTGGTCATGTGGCATTTGCCACAAACTGTATAGGATAGTTGATTCCAGACTTAGGCATGAGTGAGTGGTCCAAAAGGAACATCCTAGGTTTTAATGGGAATTCACCAACTTTGATAATGAGCTGGGCTTTTCAGAATTTTAGGTACAACATTTATATAATGACTTCATCGATGACAAAAACAAATTAGAGAAACCCTGTACCTCCAGTATGTAATACCACAATTATTTTATATATGTTACTGATCCGAGGCTATCTTAGTTTTTGAACGACCCTGACGTTTTGATACATGGCAAATGTATTAACATTTTTTTTTTAGTAAAATAAGTTAGGATTCTCATTGATGGGGAAGAAAGTTTCACTGAAGAAGGAGCAAGTGCTAAGCAACCCCAGTCATACAAATCAAAGTTTACATCCATCGCTATTTTTATTTTCCGAGTCGACGAAAAGCAAATTGCATTAAAACAATGGTGAGCTAATCAGTGTTTTATGATGTGGTTCCCGTTCTATTTTATTAGATAAATATTTAGCTAATAAAACAAGTGATATATTTTTTGTGTGTATATATATAGTCAGTATTTATAGTCAGTATTTATTATTGCTTGTGAAATAGGAGGAAGGATGATGTCACTTGCTAAACACAGACACAGGGCAGGCAGGCAGGCAGACGCCATGAGAGCTCCCCTCCTCCCACCCCCTTTCCTCTAGAGACATTTTGGACAACGATTAATCTAATCTGAAATTATTAAAATGTCATTTTAAATGAATAAAAAAGACAACAACAACATTGGTTTAATTTAAAAGTATATCATTTGCAACTTGAATTAAGAACCCATCAGTGAATGGAGATGGAGTGTACGCACAATCATATGCTGATCAAGCTTCAGTTTTTTTAACATCGCCCAAACAGCTTAATCCAGGTCGCAGGTCTGCGGGTTTTAATGTCAATTTGCGGATCACTTTGGGGGGTCTGGTAGAGGTTTAGAGTTAGGGATTAAGGTTATATCATGCAAAAAAGATTTACCCATTAAGTACATTGTAACAGTGCATAATAAAGTTGTAATTACGTGTAAGTACACATGCATTTACTAAGCAACTACTATGTAAGTACATAGTAATAAGAGACCCTTAATATAAAGTCTTACCGTGTTTGCTTTGTGATGTGGATTCCACCAGTATCTGAAAGGGTCTAAAATGTATTCTAATCAAAACCTGGAAAAAAGAGGGGGGAGGAATGAAATGAGCATTTGTCAACTGATTTGTAAGCTAGGTGAAGAAGGAATACATTTGAGCTCCTCTACATTAAACACCTGCTCGCTAATGTGTTAACGTTTGTTTAGGCCAATGGGACTTTTGCCTGATCATTATGGATGGTGCTTATATTGTCAAAGCAAGCTTTATTTGTTTAATAATGATGGATTTCAGTTATTAAACCTGTTGTCTGCTGCTTCTGCTGTGCCACTGGGAAAATGGGAATTTAGCATTCTTCTATTAACATGTTTGAATGCTTGCACGCATATATTTTTAGTTTTTAGCTGACCATCGTTTAAAAGTGGCCGTTTACTTTGCTGCAGGTAGTTTTATGGCCTTAATTGTTTTCCTTTAGGAATTTGAAACCTTCAGTAAAACTGAAAAAAAACGGTTTGTTTGTTACGGATTTAATAAAAAAGGTTTGATAATACTGTTCTTACCATAGTCTAAACATTTTTTGTAAAATCTATTTTACTGTCCTGATTTCTACTGTGCTTTACAGAGCAAATGACATTTTAACAGAATTTCAATAGAGTTTTTAAAATTGAGTTTTATTGATTTTTTTTTTTTTTCTCGTATGACCTGGTTAAATGTTATGAACTGTTTTGAAAAACTCAGCAACTTCGAAGTTAACAGAACATATTTTTTTGACATTGCTAAAAAAAATCAAAAACAATCATATTCAGTCAATAATTGGCACAGGAGATTTAGACACTAAATTACGTTGTATAAACATTGGTTTACTATTAAACTAATTAAATTGATGCAACAATTAATACTCAGATAAACCTGAAGTAAAAATGACAGAGCGTTCAAAAAGTCACACCGCTGGTTGTCATGGAAATTAACTTCGATAAGGAGCTGAGCTTTTCAAAATAGTGCCAGATCAATAAAACATATGATTTCAGCAACAGCAGTCACAACTCTGAAAGACTGCAAATATCACAAAATAAGGTAAGAGAAAAAAAATTACCATATAATTTCAAGCTATGCTTTTATTTCTGTCTGCAATTTTTAAAAATTTAAAGCAGTCATTCTAACAAAGAGAAAAAGACACATATATGGATAATCTCCCTTCTTACCTTTTCACTGCTCTTGAGTGAATTCTACACTGTTGATTCGGGGGGGATCCCAATTTAGGGTTCTACAGACAAGCTAAAGCCAGGTAAAGATAAAAACTAAATATTGAAGAAATAATAATATTTCTGAGGGGGTAAAATTCTCAGTAATTCTGCATTGGTAATACTAAGATCATATTTGGTGAAGCACTGCACTGGTGAGATGGGTTATTTATTAAAATATTTTGCATAGATTTCAAAGATGGGACAATGATGCTTCATCCAATAAATCCTTGAAATTCTAGACAGGTCTTTAACACTAACACAGATTTTTGCTTTGTGAATTCTCCTACACAGTAATTGAATTTCTTTTGAAGTGATACAATGCTTTTTTTTTACTTTTCTTATTATTTTATTGTAATTGAAATTGCCCACATAAATCTCCTGTTCAATTTAAATGTCTGAATCCAGCCATTATATAACCCATCTGCCCTGCGGTGAAAACGCAAACCAGCAGTGTTTAATTTAGGTCCTGTCTGTCTAAATGTGTTTAATTAGCACTTATTAAGAGGCAGGCTATAATTTAAATGCTAGACAAGAGATGTATGGATGCTATTTGAATAGGCTTTATAAAATTACAGAAATCAGTTCTGTGATTTTATCAAAGAGGCAACTTCAAAACTTTAAGAAACTCAAAATTAGATGCTGTTCATTTTAAATTCATTTTAATGATTAACTTCTGTATGGTGTGTCATACCAGAGGGTGCAGAAAGTATCCTCAGGGCATGTGAGAAGGTTTAAGATTGGGACATGATAAAAAAAAATAATCAAATAAAAAATATATGAAAATCATTTTTGATCTTTTACTTAACATCAAAGAAACTACAAAATGATGTTGCAAAAATCTACCAGAAGCTATAATAATGGTACTATATTTTATGTTAGATTTACAAAATGGCACATTTGTAATTTTTTTTTTTGTTAAGTATCTGGAAAACTACAAAGCAGTATGTAATTCAATATGTAAACGTAACATTATTCAGCAGGTTATGAAGCAAAATTAATTCCAGAGGGATATGCTAAACTTTTGGCCATCACTGTACACATCGTCTAGGTCTTTGGAACAGACAAAACTAAAGTGATGCTTCTTTAAAAGGGGGGCATGTTGTTCAGGTAACTCAGCACTAAAAAGATTAAACACTCATTTTTTTATTATTATTAATACCTGGATTAAAGTAGATTACTGTTTTTTTTTACTACAATCTGCAGTGGAATTATTAAATTATTGATTAAGTTTAGTTCCCAAGCCTTATCGTCTGGGAGCAGACATTTAAAAGTTCATTAACAGGTAGCCCTGAGGATTTAATTAAGTGGTGTACAAAGACAGTATTGATTACCTGGCCCCAACTCTTTTAAAAAGGGGCTACAGTATAGATTGGGTGGCAGTATGACATTGCAATCGACCTCTGGAAACACGTCCCTCCAGTTCATTTTGTGAAAGGACAAGAGAGAAGTCGCCGGGGTGCGGTGAAAGAAGTTCCATGTTGTGTACTTCAAAGACTTAAGACACTGGGATCAACGTTTTGACTTAAAGGAGCTTTTTTTTCAAAGATAAGATCTATACATTAAAGCACAAATTGAAAGAACTTGGCGTGTGAATAAGGTTGTGGTTTTTTCACAGTTGTCGCGGATTTCACGATTTTCCTCGAATTTCGTAATGCATAGTTCCTTCGTGAAACTTCCCTTTTTCTGAAAGAATAGGGTAAATTTTTTATCCCTTGAAATAAATACAGCAGACGTTTGCCTTATTGACAAGCTGCCTGTTACACTGCATTTAGGAACCTGGCAGCCGGTTTAGTTTGCTTCCGGTAAATGATTGAACACACTGCATAGAGCTGCACAATTTCTTAAATGTCTTCAACGAAAAAGACACCAGCTGCATCAACGATTGGAAATATTAAACCCACCCTGGTTTCAAGAACTACAACAAGAAGAAATATCATCTTGAGCTGTGGTGATTTTTACATGTACTGGAAGCAGAGTGTTAGAGATAAGGCATAGTGAGAGCTTTGCAGAGGTCACAGGGGTGCGTTTAGTGTCTGTGTTTTCAAAAGACAACAGGATGCGATGAGGGCTGGAATAGAAAATGAAGAAGAATACATAAATTAACTTGTGATATTTCAGAGCTGCATCAAGTTGTGCTTTAATCTATCTGTGTCTGTCTGCCTGTCTTTTTACATTATCCTCACCCTATTCCCTCTATCTAAATAATGCACAGCAGTACAGTTTCAATGTATGTTGATTGTGCATTATTTAGGTTGTGTTGCTGAATGAACTGCACATTTTTAAAACCTTAAAATAATTTAACATGTTTTCATTTCAGGTTGCCAAAAGGCTCGGTTCCTGTTAGAGGACTGCGTCGCTGCTGAACAGAATATTTGTACTGAAAAGTAATGGTCTGAAACATTTTCATTTAAATTTTTAAAACACAACCACAAACACTGGACTCACCATTCTCAGCTCAAACACAGCGCCTCTTAATAGCGCAGTGTCAACACGCGACTCGACGTGTTCGTTGCGTGTGACGCCAGCTGCGTGGTTCAGGCTCTGCATTGAAAACACAACCAGGCTCCTCCTAAGCTGGGCCAGGCTGGCTCAGAGCGGTCCAGCGCGGCTCAGCTGTGCAGTGGAAAAGAAATAACTCTACCGTGAATCTGTGTTCTACGCCCCATCTATCGATCAGTGTAAATCTCTCTTACTATCTCTCTCTCTCTCTAACCCTGTTGTGAATGATTGCTCTCATTTAGCCAGCTTCACCCTAATCATGTTTTGGTTAACACGTTTAGCAGGGGCCCATTAGTGCTGATTGGTGCTGATGATTAAATTCGTTTAAGCAGGCAGCCTCCTCTGCTGCCACTTGAATCAGTATGCAGTGCGGAATCCTGAACCCAATCAGCTCACCCGCTTTCACACTCGCTTATGACAAACATCAGTAACTTTTCATTGGGTTTATTTCCTTTTTTTAAAAGTTCAGAGCAAAACCTGTTATAATAATCTGAAAAGGGTGGGCTCTTTACTGCACCGTTTTTATCAGGCTGATTAGCTTTTAAGAAGCAATACATCTCACCAGTTCAGCTGCATCACAAATGTTAGACATTTATTAGCAATGTAGAACTTACAATTAGCTTTCAGAAAAACATTTGAAATCAATGTTTTATAAGGACAGCAGTGTGGAGTAGTGGTTAGGGCTCTGGACTCTTGAGCGGAGGGTCATTGTTTCAATCCCAGGTGGGGGACACTGCTGCTGTACCCTTGAGCAAGGTACTTTACCTAGATTGCTCCATTAAAAAACACAACTGTAAAAATGAGTTGTATGTAAAAAATAATGTGATATTTTGTAACAATTGTAAGTCGCCCTGGATAAAGGTGTCTGCTAAGAAATAAATAATAATAATATAACAAGATAGTTATATAACAAACACAACCATAGAGAAATAAGTAAAAACGATTCAAACAATGACACCCGTTCGCTGCGTTCAATTATAAGTCAATAGCAAATCCGAGTTACAACTAAAAACACGAGCAGAAGCGAAATGAAAATTGGTTAAGCTGTTCTCCAGATAAATAAAACATACAGTAAACAGAAAAAAGGGCAAAACATTGGGGAAGCTAATTTAACAAGAACAAAAACAAAGCAGGATCCTGCTCAAGTTGCATAGTAAAGTCACTGTGTCCTGAGGCATGCAGAGTAGTTAATGAGATCCCAGTCGCACTCAGTCGCCTGTTTTGGCTGCATTGGCGCCTCTGTGGGCCAGGGAGGTAACGTGACTAGGTTTGGTGGGCGTCAGTGTTCCACTCTCGCCTACAGGGGTTCAGTAGCTGTTTAGGTTTGCCAGGTGAAAAGATCCGATTGGCTAGACAGCCTGGACAGAGGTCGCTCATTGGTTAAGAAACCCAGTGACATCTTTTCAGACCACCCAAGTGTCCCGCATTCCACGGGACAGAACCGCAAATTGACATTAAAACCCGCAGACCCGCGTCAGTCATTCTGCAACCCGCAAAATCAAACTGATATGGGCGATGTAAAAAAAAAAAAACTGAACTAGGATTGCATGTGCATTCCAAGTAAAATGGGTTCTGAAGTCAAGTAAATTAACCAATGTTGTTTTTTTTATTTTTATTTTGTATTTTATTGATTCCAAATGTCATTTTAATCATTTAGGTCAGATTAATCATTGCACAAAACTTTCTCAAGTAAGGGGGATACCCCAAACACCCCCCCCTCCCCCCCCAAATAGTCTGGACCTGCATTCCAATTAAACTCGGGACCTGTGCCTTTTCACTTGCCGAACCCAAGCAATGGATGTTGTTGACCTTGTCAGTGTATTCCAAGGCCCAGTCGGGCAAGTGTCCACCAGTAGGGGTCACTGTAGTGCAGAGATGCATACAAGAGTCTTTCATGTGGGCCTTAGACACTGATGAGACATGCACACCTGCAAGAAAGCAGATAAACAAAACAGTGCACTTCTCATATGCTTAAGACAGTTGTTTGATGAAATCTAGCTGGGCACAATATGAAGCCTGATTCCACTGGCTTGGGCCAGTATTGCAGGTATTGATTCCTGATAATACTGGATTAGTCTGCTGGGATCCTGCTATCACTCATATTAAGTAGGGATCAGTCCGCTTCTTCTAAATCTCCTTAGTGTAATATAATTGTAGTTTTGCAGTGGCAAGGTGAAGTCCTGGAATGTTAACCCTTCACTGACACGTGTACACCATCTGCTGCATTATATTGTAACCTGACATAATTGCGAATGGCATTTTACCAGGTTTTTTTTTTGTTTTGAGAAGCCTGGATCTTTAACAAAGTTGATGGAATTTTTCTTGCACTGATCGATTCCGGTTTCCATGGCTACCATTTTGACACTTTACTGAACCTTCTTTGCTTTTGCACAGTGTTTACTGCGGTTTTATTCCAATGATACTTAGATGTGTCATTTGAATTAGTATATACTGTAAGTTGTCTATCTAAACTAATGTTCAGTCCGCATTGTATTTCTAAGATTCGATTAGATCTAAGCTCTTTCCCATCCATGCAATATTGATACGATCATTTATTCATTTATTTTCAATATTTGAGCAACGGCACCCCAACAACTACTGAGAACGATTAAAAATATCATAATAAGGTAAGGGAAGGTGAAAAAATAATCTGTTACATGACGCTCCTTGCTTTTTTTATACTTTAAAGTGTTAGATATGTTGACTTCAATTTCCAATTGACATCCTGTGGTTTCAGAAACTCAATCAATCATTCATTTAGCAATTATAAAAATGACCAAAAGTGTGGCGAATAAACACTGGCAAACCTGCCATCTACATAAAAAACAGTACATTGCTACATCTGCAAAGAAATTAAACAAAGCGGTGGTTCTGACAGGGACCTCACTTTAACCTTGGATCAAACCATGTGAGCAACAAATTGTCTATCAAACAGCTAGCATCTTATTTGTCCCTCGATAAACAATGCTTACAATAATCTGCAAGGAAAGGATTTACATCTTACCTCAATCCACTATGCCCCCCCCCCCCCGTGTGCCAGATTTCGCCTCCTCCTCCCCAGCCTAAACCTGTTTTTGGCTTCGTCTAACTGGGGAGGGCACCTATCCTGACTCCCTGCCTATGGCTTTCCTGCAGCCAGCCTCTCCACTTATCTGAAAGCTCATTTACAAGCAGGGGCACCAAAGAATGTAGCGTAAAATATGTATAATGTAGTAGTGTTGTCTAGTCACCTTGTTTCTCACACCACCTCCCCTTTCTCCACATTGCTGTGTGTGCTGATGGCTGCCTGATTTTGGCAATAGTGCTGAAGACTCCCATGAGCAAGACCAATGGGCCAGTTTATTGCGACACTTACATTCATGCATTGTGACAGAGGGAAAAAAAAAACATGTTTTTATTTCTATTTTTGTTCCCTGACCGAGTCGCATACTGTCAGTTGAAAAAAACAAGACAGCATAAATTGAAGGGTTGTTTTAGTACATACTGTACAAATAAACAGTAACATACAGCTGTGGTCAAAAGCTTTAGGATTGAGAGAGTGTTTAAAAAAAAAACTATATGAGCATAATTTAGATTTTTTATTTAACATCATCCCTTATAAAAAGTTTACCATAGCAAAAGCATAGCAAAGCGTAATGAAGCACAGTGAATGCATGGTAAAGCATAGCAAAGCAATGTAAAGAACAGTGAGATATGGTAAAGCGTATTAATTAACATGGTGAACCAGGGTAAATTATGATAATGCATGGTATTACCATGGAAAAAGCAAGTAAAAGTGTAAAAATACCTTGCAAAAATACCAGGGTAAACTTGCATGAGGGATGTCATCGAAGAGACTGCAAAATGATATTGCAAAAGTAATAGACATAATAGCAGTACAGTATTTCGTGTTAGCTTTCAAAATGTCACTTTTATAAATAAGTACATGCGAAAACTGAAAAGTGGTGTGTAATTCAATATGTTAACAAAGTGGGTTTCATTCGACTTTAGGAAGCAAATTGAGTTTCATTCTACAGGCAGATGCAAAACGTTTTGCCGTCGCAGCACTGCAGCAGAAAGGCAAGGGATAGTGACACTGAATGCAGAAGTAAAGTTACAGACTGGAAGATGTTACACAATTGCACCCAGTTCTAATATAGACTATGGGTGTTAAGACATTGTATGTAGCAGCGGTCCTGCTGCTCAGCTTCTGAATTGGCATTCTGTAATGCGTATGGTAGTCAATCTCACCCTCCTACACTGTGTTCACTGACTCAAGACTAATGGCCCCGCCAACACTCTGTGTGAATCAGCAGTGCCTGCAGGAGGGATGCAGTCTCTAATATATTTTAAGTAGATCTGTTTGCAGGAATGCCCACCTGTCTTGCCCCGTTGTTCACCTTCCCAGTGCTTGAAGTTAACATGGTTGGAAGATGGTCGGGGATGCTACGGCTGCAATCTTTTTCTTTTTTTTTCTTTTTTATTCTGCCCAATTTGTTTAGACTCCGATTCTCTCCATTGTGAACAGCTCAGGAGAACTGAAGGTCAGTGGGCGTCCTCCGATCCCACAGGAGAGCCAGTGCCAACTGGAAGCTCGCTCGGGAATCTTCAGCGAAGACAGACGACATCGCACAGCCAGGACTCTGACTGCACGACTCCCCCTGCACACCACCTGGCTGTGCTTTTACCGGCTGAGCAACTAAAAGACCATAACTGCTGCTATCTTTTCGTGTGTGTGTGTTGGAAAGAAATGTTATAGCACTATTAATCACTGTTAGAGATTTGCCAGAATTCCATTTCAACCTATATTGTTGATAGATGTCATCCCGTTCAATTTTAAGATTGAGACATAATTACATATTTATATCTATATGAACATAATTTAGATCTTTTATTGAACATCATGTAATCAAAGAACCTACAAAATGATATCACAAAAGTCGAACGGATGCCAGAATAGTAGTGCAGTACTATTTCATGTTACATTTCGAAATGTCACATTTTTCAGTTGTCAGTTTTTCCGTGAAGTATGAAAAACTACAATTCAATTTGTGAACATAACATTATTCAGCAGGTTTCGTTCGACTTTATGAAGCAAAACGAGTTCACTCTATAGGGTGATGCAAACGTTTGGCCATAGCTGTAGATTGCCCAAACTGATATAATAATAAAAGCCAACTAAACATACAGTGTATTAACTTAATGTGATTTGGCTGTAGGTAAGTTCGCATGAGTGATACTACCTTAAGCTATTCTGATTGGATAAGGCTCTACTGCGCACCATTCTGATTGGCTAAACAGACTTTGAGATCTGAACATACTGGCCAGTGTGCAGTAAGCAAGCAGACAAAAAGCCAAAAACGCCGTTCTCTAAATGAGTTTTCTGCTTTTTAATATATATATATATATATATATATATATATATATATATATATATATATATAAAGTATAAAATGTCTGAAGAAGGTCTTACATCAAATGGAATAGATACACTGTGAGAGACTGTGCCTAGTGGGCAGGCTTGGCTGCTTGTCAGCGCTCTCTCTAGGGGAGACATGTTTCTGAAAGAAACAAGACCGAGAAAAGTGTTTCTGTAGAATCCCGTCCAAGCCTCTTACTGTCAAGGAAACAGAAAGGATCTCTCTGGCACTGAAAAATAGGTCTTTTACAAACAGAAAAAGCTTGCCCTCAATGGCACTAACCAATACTATAGCAAGCCTTCTCGTTCCCTGGCAGTACAGAGGATGCTTGTCTCCTTATCCCTCTTCCAAATGAATAGCTTTGAATAAGAAAAGGTTTTTTCATTACCGTGGTGCAATTCCACTCTGGCAACCAGTAACATTTCTAAGCAGTGGCTCATGCTATGGGAAAGTTAATTGGTCTGAAAATGAGTGTCAGGTTAGGTAACAACCCAGCTACCTGCACTCCACAAAGAGGGCAGCTTTGAATTGGAGGGCAGCCACCTATCCCAGCGTCATAAAGGTTTCTAATTCTTTCCTAGTTAACTGGAAGACATATGGCTAATCGGGATGGTTGTTTTTTTTAGGGAATAGGTGCTTTCATATCTTCCATCGATCGCGATGTCATAAAATAAATTCCATTCAAAACAGATATGGGCTAAAGAGCATCCCGGCAGAAGTGTCTAAAAATAAAGAGTTTAGTATTAATAATTAATGTGGCCTTCTTTATTATTAAGTACTGCTGCTTTATTGCCACTGGAGAATAAAAAAAGTTAGAGTCTGGTTGTGTGTTCTTCATGCTTTATGGGTTCATCATCTCTTTCATTTTGTAGTTTTCCCCCCGGAGAGCAGGCGAGTAATCCCCAGCCAATATAATAAACCCTGGAGAGGTGCGAAAGTATTAGAGCTAACTGGATACATGATTAATAAGCCCTGAGCAGCTAATGCTGCTGTTCAGGTCTGAGACACAGCTTTCAATGCGCGACCATGCACTGCTACTGAAGGCAGGGGGAGGACAATTGAAAAACACACTCTGACAGCACCCGCTGAGCATTCGTTTTTCATTTATCTACAGGCTTATTTATTCATTGGATTGTTTTTTAAAGGTTTAGTTTCTGCGGCTTATTGAGGACAAAAAATAAATAATAATTGTTACGTCAAGATCACAAGATAGATGATCTATAGATTTCGACATGACAAAGAAAATTCCCAGCTATTTTCCTCCCAATTTTCACTTTTAAAAGCTATGCATCCCCATCCACCACCACCCAGCCCACCCCCACATCCACCACCCCAACCCCAACCCCCACCCCCACTCCCAATCCCACCACCTCATCCACCCCCACCCAACTACCCCCACCCCACCCCAGTCTATTTGATCTAAGTAGTACATTGAACAATTTCCAAACCTGATTTTTTCACAGGATCTCAATTCACTGTATTTTTATTCTATGTAGTAATGCTAATAAGTGTGCCAATAAATCACCCCTAGGGAATGACTCCAGAGGGAGTAATATGCACTAAAAGGTAATGGAGCGGAGATATGAAAATCCACCGCTGTATTATAAAGCTGAGGGACACACAAAGACCCTTTTTTTCAGGAACACTGGCTTGAAATCTGATACCAGGAGACCGGGAGACGTAGTTGGAGGTTGCTGTATCAAACCCCAAGTCTTCCTTGGTGTGTCTGAAACCTAGTCTCCAGAAACCATTCCAAGACACAAAGTGTCCTCATGTTCCCTGAGCTTAACATAGACCCAAATGGCAAGAATCAAACCTTTCAGAACATTCTCCTAAACAAAGTCTTATGCTTCCTTGGTTTTTTTACATTTTTATTTTGCTTCTGCAATGGGCAGTCTCTGTTTTTGCTACAATTTGAGTATTGCATTACTGTGCTGTATCCTTGTATTATTCACCAGATTGAGGGTGTAGATAGCAGGCGTGCACATTTATTAAAACCACTGAAAACTCATTTTCAGAGCTACGGACATTTCAGACTTACGAAAAACCTCCATTCCCAAGGGCTTCGTAACTCTGAGGTTCTGCTGTAGATTTAACTATTCAGGGATACCAAGATATTTATAAGCAAAATTATTACTTGTTTATTTGGCAGACACCTTTATCCAAGGAGACTTACAGAGACTAGGGTGTGTGAACTATGCATCAGCTGCAGAGTCACTTACAACAACGTCTCACCCGAAAGACGGAGCACAAGGAGGTTAAGTGACTTGCTCAGGGTCACACAGTGGCTGAGCCGGGATTTGAACTGATAACCTCTTGGTTTCAAGCCCTTTTCTTTAACCACCTGACTCTAATTCTTATTTTTAATCCCTCATATAAAAGTAAGCATTGTAAAGCCCAGAAAGGTATAGTAAACTACATTTAAAAAAAACATGGCAAACCATGGTATGGTAAATATTTAGTATAACCAAGGAAAAAGCGTAAGAAAATTGCAAAATGACCTTGCAAATTTACTGTGCTAAACTTTTCTAAGGGGCCTTCTGAATGCTCGTTGGAGAGTTGAGTATATTTTACAGTTCAATTTTAAACAGGATGATCTACTGGTATTATGTAAGACTGACTTTGATAGAGTACTGTATTGGCAAAATGAGACCACATCACATGATACCCAAGGTAGATTTTCCCCCTTTGGCAAAACTAAAGTAACCGTGTTGTAAATGACCTTTCAATTGCTTCATAAAGAGACGAAATCAGGCTTTACATAGCAGAATTCAAATCATTTTCTCCTGCATTTAATATTACGCTTTGGGAATTACAAATACATTTTGTTTCCCTGAAGACTTAATAAAAGCCTTTTACTGGCAACATATATCATACTTTAAAGCTCCAGTATCAATGTTCATTTTCACACGAAAATCTAATTTCCTGGTGTCTGTAATGCATGTTCGAGGGCAAAATGAGCTCTGAAGTAATGTTCAGTAATGACCTTTACAATAGTCTGAAAGGAGAACAATATGTGTGTGTATGTGTGTGTATATATATATATATATATATATATATATATATATATATATATATATATATGCTTGAAAGGAGGTAAATCTGCAGTGTATAATGAAAAAATTATTGTTTTTTTTGAGTGTACACAAAAAGTTGAAATGATTAATGTTTCTTTTTTTTAATTATTTCAACCTTGTGTGTACATCCAAAAAAAAAACACTTTTAGGGTTAGGGTTATAGCATGCAAAAAGGCTCATTAAATACATTCTAACGGTGCATAATAACATTGGAATGATGTGTAAATGCACATGTATTTACTCAGTAATACAATGTGATATGCAAGACATAGGTGTTCATGTCAGTACTGTACTGTTTATAGATTTCTGTATATCTAAAAACACAGTAATTAGAGACACTTAATGGAAAAGTGTTATTATATTAGGTCTTTCACTTGCAGTAAGACTTGATTGCAACAGTAACTGCAACATTAACACAATGGTAGTGAATGAAGATTGAAGCCCAGGTTCAGAGCCCAACCTGCTGTCTGTCTTTATGTTACTTCATCAGCGGCCACACAGTTGGTTACAACGCATTGCTATGCACCCCAGCATTTCAGCACGCAGCTTTCAGTCGTCTTATCAGGCTAGGCTTTGCTTTTAGTCCGATGCAGAACAGCACACCTTTTTTAAAAGGCTTTAGTTAGATTACTGATTAGCCATTCCGTGAAAACAGCCTTGTTCATCGGCTCACTCTTAATCTAAGCTGTTAAGGTTCTCCCCTCTCCTGCCAGCACGCCTCACAGATAAAGCAGCCACAGCCATTGTCATGGAAGGCAAGTTTGTATTTAGACACAGTTGCTTTTTTTTTTTTTTTTTTTATTCCTAGCTAGCATCCTCGCTGAATAAAACATGAGATCGTTGTGCTTTTTTTTTTTTATTGAAGCAACAGTGTTATAATTATTTTAAGTTTTCTTATTGACAGCATTTCTAGCCACAGGCTCGGAATCCTGGGGTTGGCAAGGTTCTAGTTCTGGTTCTGCATGGTTCTGTAAGGTTCTAGTTCTAGATGTCCTACAGCATAGTTCTGGTTTAGACTTCGCTGGACCCGGTCCACTGTGTCAACAATTTTATTCAGGTCCTGGTAAGCCTATTCGATGCACATTAAACCATGGGCCAGTAGGTAATGTACAATTACATTGCAATGAAATGAATCAATGATCATTTTTATTGTAATAATTACAAAACTTTCTATTGATGTAACACTGCAATACAGACACTAGAGTCTCAAAAGCTATTTACCTTTCCAAATTGTAATTAGGGTTTTTTTTCTTCTTCTAAATTGAAAAAAAAAACAATTAAAATGAATAAGAAAAGACTTAATACTTCAGTCCACCAGCACAGGGCAGAGGGAGACTGTTAGGCAAGTATAAATGCCTCTACCGCACTAGCACAGGGACCTTTGACATTCAAATTAGACTTGCTGATATCACAGTCTGTCAGAATCTTTTATTTTTTATGTCCAGTTCAATTATGGATTAAGTGTCAGCAGCAGTCCCCGCTACATAAATAATACAAAGTGATATGCAAGACATATGTGTTCATGTCAGTTCTGTACTGCTTATAGATTTCTGAATATGGACATTATATTCAAACAAGCACTTTAAAAGCAATACATTTCCTTAGCATACAGCTGCATAATTAGATACAGTACTGTATTATGCAATATTGACTGGAGGAGATATATTGTGGCAACTATTGGTTCAAGGGTTAAGAAAACGTGACCATGGTTTTTAATATGAATGCTCACTAGACATTATTAATCCAATGGGGCAGTTACTCCAAAAACAATATGAGTTTTAAAACAACTGTTTTACAAGTTCACGTTGACCTGCAAGGAATTTGGGAATGAACATAGAACAGGAATGCGATGCAATACCAATTAGGCAGAGCTGTGGTTCAGGCAGAGAACCCATTTTTAACCTTAGCTAAAATCTCATGAACAGCAAGCATATTTTAGGTGCTTCCAATACCAGAACAAATAGTCAATCGAATAGCTAGGTTCTTGTTTGTCCCTCGATAAACAATACTTCCAATGATCGGCAAGGAAAGGATTATATCTTACTTTGATCCATTACGTCACCGCTGTGCGCGAGAGTTCGCCTCCTCCCCAGCTAATTTATGGGGTACCTCGAAAGGCGAGGCTAAAGGCCAAACAATGTAGTGTAAAAATGCGTATAATGTAGTAGAGTTGTCTAGTTTATGCTTTAATAAATAATTTATCACAGTCAGTCAGTGGCTGAGCTAATTATGAGAATCAAACCCATTTTAATCTATTGGCTCTTCACCTCCCCCCAGCTCTAACCACTAGACTAGCCAGTCCTGTGATCGTTTCATGGAATATATATTTTTTTTTGTATTGTATTATTAACTTTCATGGTAATTTACCAGCATCCATCAGAACTACTGCTGTTTTAACAGGACAATTAATCACTGTTGCCACAGCACAGCCGGCAAAATACCAAGAAATAAAGTCATTTTGGAGAAAGCCAGGGTCTTGTATTAAAGAGACAATAAATATACATGACACACATGAAATATGCACGAACCAAAAAAAAAAACCCGCATTGCTCCGATGCTCGCCGTCACAAGATTAATGCCTCAAGCGCTGAAGGAGCAGCTTTCAAAGCAGGCACTGTCCGTCTATATGACTGTATCCTTGCCTATCAATCTGCAGTCGATTCTCGTTAAGGAAATCTAGAACCTCAGATACTTTTAGTTCTGAAAACCAATCAAAAGCTAGAGGCCAGATCTAAAACTGAGAAAACTAGCGAGAAAAAAAAAAATGCACTGCCTATCTATTAAAACTTTCTAGAGACGTATGTTAAAAGGAAAGGTTTCCTAGAATGTTTTTATTTTTGAATCTACCTCCTAAGGGATCCCTGAGTAACGGCACAGCCGTGTGTGGTGTGCACCTTGAGTCATACAGTCAGGGGAGCGCGGGTCCGTGTCTTGGCTGTGCCAAGTTAACAGCCTTTGTTAGGGATTCCAGAGGGAGCATTGGCACTCCTGCGGGCTAGTGAGGCAAAATCAGAAGACGTGTTTCCTCCTCACTGTGCTGCTGCATACTTCCTGGCCAGGTGCCCGGACATACAGGGCTGACCCTCATCTTATAGGGGCTGGTAGCTGGCCAGTATCCGCTGTGGTGCTCCTGGGTGTAAAGTGGCTTGCGGATTGGAGGATGCCCACAGTCCTTCAGCTCCCCTGAGCTGTTGTGGGGAAATGCTTCAGGTCACGAGCATAACTGCACATTCTAAGAAAAACAGGGGTCAGATAAATGGGCGCAAGAATCTACCTCCTAGCAAAAGTTTGAATCGAATACAAATTGTATCTTTTCTGTTAACCCTCTCCAAATGTTTCTGCAAGAGCGAAATTATGAATTTATTCACCAGCCCGTGCTGGAGCCGAGCTTCAAAGACACCTTCGATCTATAGCTCAGATTTCATCAGATACATGTTTTGTGGTATGTTTCAGATGTATTAATTATAGTATATGTTTTGCAGGACTGCTTGGCTCCTTGCACCCTCTGCTGGCCTCCTTGTGTATTACGTGGTTTCTCTGCTGGATGTGAGAGGACAAACAGACTTGTGTGTATTTCCTAGCTCATACTGATAATGAAAATGATTCATTTCATGAAAATCCTTATATATAACAAGCTTGCTTGAAGAACGGTGTAGTTATGCTTCCTGGTCTTGAGAATCATGTAGGGCAGCAGTGTGGAGTAGCGGTTAGGGGTCTGGACTCTTGACAGATGGGTTGTGGGTTCAATCCCAGGTGGGGGATACTGCTGCTGTACCCTTGAGCAAGGTACTTTATCTAGATTGCTCCAGTAAAAACCCAACTGTATAAATGGGGAATTGTATATAAACATAATGTGATATCTTGTAACAATTGTAAGTCGCCCTGGATAAGGGCGTCTGCTAAGAAATTTAAAAAAAATAAATGTTGCCTCGTATCTTTTCATGAAATTGATCTTGTAAATAATACTGGGTGTAAGTTATTGCAGATTAACATCATTTTGCTTAACCCATTAAGCTTAACCGGAATTCTGAAAAAAAATCTGAACACAAGTTGTATTTATGTAATTTGATACATTCCATTTAGACTTAGCTTTTGGGGTTAACAAAATGAGAGTATGTTTTCATCAAACATCCAATATGAAATACTACTATTATGGCTTCCGGTAGACTTTTGCGATATCATTTTGTAGTTTCTTTGATTACACAATGTTAAATAAAATATCTAAATTATATTTAAATCATGTCTCAATCCTAAAATGATAGGTAATGCAAAATCTGTGGCCATAGCTGTTGATAAAAAGATATCTAGATGAACAAATTAATGTGTAATAGGTGGTTCAGAACCTATAAATAAACAAAACGCTTCCAGTGATTTCCTTTTAAGTAACTTCTTTTATTTCATATAGTTTTAGAAAACAGACACCTTAAAACACATTATACCGTTATATACAAACAGACAAAAAGCAGTTTTGATAGCAAACGATTTACACAGTGTTTAAAAAACAAAAGACAAGTTAAAACGCAGATTTCAAATAAGCGGCCGTTTTGATTGAGGAATACCAATTTACAAGAGACGCTTTAAGACCTGAGACGAATGAGTTGACTTGGAGGACAAGCAGGAATAGTGGAGAACAGGGCAGGTATTTATCAATGTTGACATGTACATTATCTAAATTGTCTATGGCTGTGGTCTTGGGGAGGGGGGTGAGGGGGGGGGCATTCTTCAGAGATTCCATCCCAATGCAGTTCAATGTGATTTCCATTTGCAAACACCACTCTCAGTTATATGGCCCACTTACACACCCAGCTCCAATTGCGAACTCATTTAGTTTAAAAATGGGAGCGTTGAAAGTCTGGTCTCAGTGCGATTGGAATTACCGTGCATATAATAAATAGCGATTTCAAAGACGACGTGTCCCAGGCCTCTGGTTTCTAAGTCCGACAGCAGTAGCCACAGCCCTTGTTCTTACAGCAGTTGCAGCAGTACAGGCAGATCGGGAAGTGGCTTTGTCTTTTCTCCCGCAGCAGCAGGGAACTCTGGAAAACAAGAGCATCAGAGAAAGCTTAGTAGAAACGTATGACCTTGTCGTCGCAGTTACAGGCTACGAACACTAGGTGGCTCGGTGAGCTAAAGCCCATAAAGTCACTCAGGAACTTGCCACTACTGTAAATGGATACAGAAAAGGTCTTTTCTGATGTTTTGGGCTTGAATTTTCTCCAATGCCCTGTGTTTAGTTAGAAATGCTCCTTTAAGAAGTTTATCCCATTGGCATATGGAAATGGCTGCAGGTATCCTGTATTAAGCAGTATAGGAGGCTGTGTGGTCCAGTGGTTAAAGTAAAGGGCATGTAACCAGGACATCCCAGGTTCAAATCCCACCTCAGCCACTGATTCATTGTGTGACCCTGAGCAAGTCAGTTAACCTCCTTGTGCTCTGTCTTTTGGGTGAGATGTAATTGTAAGTGACTCTGCAGCTGATGCATAGTTCACACACCCTAGTCTCTGTAAGTCGCCTTGGATAAAGGCGTCTGCTAAATAAACAAATAATAATAATAACCACAGTGTGTTGCTTGCACTCTGAGCATGGTACAATATGAAACAGGAGATAAAAACATTTTTATTTCGCAGAAACATCTCACAAAGTATATGCACTGCAACTAAACATGCTATACAAGCGTCTTTCTTTCCCCCACTGTGTCTCTTTTAAAGGTGTGGGGGGGGGGGGGGGCATGGCCCCCCCAGCCCCTCCCCATGCCCCGGTTCCAGTGCCCCTGCACTCGGTGGATAAGTGAATGTTACTGTCATGTGCAGCAGCCCAGCTCAGTCAGCAATGTGGTAATCGCTGAGGGTCAGTACACTTGGCAGTGGTGACCGGTTATCAGGCAGTGAGGTGACTATTGAACAGCTCTAGTACACAAAAAGCAGCCACCCTGACGGCAGGACAGTGATATTAATATTGACCACCTAGCAAAGACAAACAGGAGCCTGAGCACTGCCAAATTCAACAGCGCATGAGATACGCACAGACAGTCACAGAAAGCCGGCTTGTGGATTACTCAGTGTGACTAAGGTATTTTAAAGGGATTTAAAGGACTTCACAATCTTGTAACTCAAATTTAAAGGGCTTGAAATCTTAAACCCCAAATTTAAAGGGCATGAAATCTTAAACCCCAAATTTAAAGGACTTAGAATCCTGAACCCCAAATTTTAAGGGCTTAGAATCTTGAACCTCAAATTAAAAAAGGGCTTGACTGTCTTGTAGCCCAAAGTGATTTTAACAGGCGTCACTCATCAGCTCTAGAGAAAGACGTTTCTAGATAGTTAGACTGAAGGGCCTGCAGTGCTTAATTCAATCTGCTGGATCAAGCTGAACAGGGAGGTGAAAAAGAAGACAGAAAAAAGAGAAAAGGTGTCAGTTCATTCGCATTGTTTAGCTGTCAATAAATCTGACACAACTTTCTATGACATTTTTTTTAAACCAATAGTCACAGTAATGCCTTATTATAATTACTGATACCCTGTCAGTGTGTCTTTAAGAATTTGGTATGACCTCTTGTGGATTTTAGCATGTTAGAGGGATACCCCCATTTTTCTACTGCTTGAAATTTTTCTACTGCCTACCAGAAAAGGGAAGGATTGAATAGAACTTGAAAAAGGATTAATAGTGAGCGCATGTGGAGCAGGTGCAGTAGCAATGACAGGGGTGTTCTTAGGCTGTACCAAGATATTGCTCAGAGACTGTATCAGCAATGTCAAAATAGAAGGGCTGGTAAGACAGCAGCGGTGAACACAGGGAACAGACAGGGAGGCTGAGCAAGTATATTCATGACTGAATGGATGTCTCCTTTACCACGTTGTGTGTTTATACACACACACA